>NW_027094087.1:80681872-80904716 GCF_029207755.1 Chamaea fasciata | reverse complement strand
TGTGAAAGAATTATTGCACAAATAATGGTCTGTGTAAATTAGATTTGATTTGGGGTTACATTTGATACCTCTAATGGAGATGTATAAAATACTTCTAACTTTAATGATTTAAACTTCTTTTTAATTTTTTTTCTTTGTGGAGAGATTAGTGATTTTGATTGTGATCTTTCCCAAATGCTTACTATTTATTTGGCATTTGATTAATGTATTGTTAAGACATTTGTTGTTCAACACTATATTTAATGTCAATCTGCAATTTGTGTAGATATGGATGATGTAACATATATCTTTGAGATGCATGCTTTCTACTCAGAGCAAGAATTTAATCTCTCATATGCCCCAAACCAGCTGAGATCTTCTGATAAGAATAGTTCAAATATCCCCTCTGGGAGTATGCAATTCTATGTGCATACTTACATCTTTATTTATAAGTAGTTGTGGTACCCTGTTCACTAGTGACCTGCGTGTATCTCTCCATCTGTGTGTTTGTGGGTAAGTGTGTGAACAGTGGTATATTTTTATGAGTACTATTTATTTCTCTGAAAAAAGTGTACATAGCAACATATAACTTTACCCACATGCAGTACATGCAAATGAAAAGCTATATCCCACTTTTTAAATGAAAATTCTTATTATTTAGTGGAAATTAAGTTTCAGAATAGAATAAGGAGGACTGTTGGCATTAAATCGGATTTTTTTTTTTTGGTACATGCAAAAAAATCTTTAGTTAATCATAATAATTATTTTTAAGCTTGTTATAGAGCTGCTGTAAAATATTCAGGGTATGTACTCCATAAACATTGAGAAGCATTCTGTTTTTCTATTTTTAAAATAATTTTTCATGTATATTTGGGTCTAGGTTTGGGGCAAGAGACATTTCAAAGCCTTTTTTCCCCAGGCTGCTGTTAATGAGAAAACATAAAGGGCTTCTTGATGTAAGCCTCAAAAATGTTGGTTTACACTTAACAAACCCAGTCAGAAACGTTCAGTTAGACTATTTTTCCTATAACAAAAAGTGTTTTATATGCAAACCTGAAACCTTTGGAACCTTTTCATATAGTTGCATCTCCCTCTTTTTTTTTTTTCAGTTTTTCTTTTTTTTTTTTTTTTGAATAGTGAATTTTCACTTTGTAGTCATATCTGAAACAGAAAATGAAATGAAATATAATTTGTCTGTGCCTGCTGTTTCGCAGTCATATTTCTTCCCGTTTGCAATGATTTCAGTCTTGTGATGCACCAAAATGCTGTCTAGTCAACTTTATTTTCTTCAAAAAGAATAAAGTGTTTTGAAACCATTAGACACATCGACTTCAGAAATTTTTTTGGGAATTCAGCTTTGTTCAGAATCTGCTAAGCAGAGAAAGTGTTGTGCATGGTGATATTGTTCAAACTCTGCTATGCACAAAAAAGTGTACAGTTTTCCTAAAGAGGTCAAATTTGAATTGCAAGCAAGCAAGCAATTTGTTATGATGTAAAATGCTCAAACATAAGACTTGTAAATGATAAATGCAGAACTATATTTTCTTCTTAATAGGCCAACATCAGTAGATTGGTTTAAACAAAAACTGCTTCTGTTGTAAAGCCCAGATATAAATAAAGAAATAAAAAAAGAGCTAAAATATATTTATTTTAGTACAGACTAAATAACTTTTAAGAACATCTTCTCTCTTAATTGTCTTGGAAGTTCGGTGCAGATGAAAAAAGGAGTAACTGGATGAAACGGTCTGAAATGAAAGACCATGATTTTCAGATTTCGTCTTTTATTTTTTTTTCCGCTCTCTTTCAATCCCGAGTCTGGGAAATAGAATCTTTATGGATTTCCTGGATTTCACACTGTCAAATCTATAATGCTGCTTTAAATTTAGGGTTATGTTTTCTTTCTCTTGAAAGAAAAAGCCCTAAAGCTATAAATATGCTCTTAGTGCTGGTATATCTCTTACAACAAAACTCTCACCTGAAAATAGCTCTATCTTTTCCATGATTCAGTAAAATAATTGAATATCAGTATTTATAGATAACTACAATGTTTAAAGAGTTTTTCTATGTGAAAACTGACATATGTAGCTGTAACTTTTCAAAATAAAATATTTGAAAACTATGATTTCATATCTTATGTTTTTACTGCTCTTCTTTACAAGCATTACAGTAACACATGGCTCACCAAGGAGATGCTGAACTGGTCTGACAGCTCCTATCCAACACACCTTTACCTCCATCTGTTTTCAGATAAATTCTTATTTTCATGTTTGATGTTTAGGAATTGAATAGAAATGAGGCTGGAAAAAGAGAAAAAGTAGTTTATTCTTTTATGAACAGCTCCTACAAGAAATGTCATAACACAGGTTTAGAGCTGCATTTTTTTCTGTATTCAAGTGTTGACTGGAAAGCTGGGGTAAACACATAAGGTGCAGTGAAGAGAGAGATAAATATTGTTTTAAATCATATACTGAAGAAAGTGAAAATATGACTTAAGTCAAGGTTGGCCCTGCTAGGATGCATTACTTCATGACACATTTCTTCTACATCAGCTTTTTCTGCCTGGATCTGTTTCTGCAAGACCTTGCACACATGAGTGCTCTCGCTAAACATGACAGGATGGCTGGAAGACTTGGCAGACCCGGAGCCAATACATGCCACAAATCCCCGGCACTGCAGTGAAACCAGCTGGGTATCAGGGGACATCCCTGGTTCAGACCTTAAAGCCTTTGTCCATCTTGCTTTCATACTGTTTTATGTGGTTTTAATCATATTCTGTCACTCAAAACACAGGAACATTGCTTTCCTCTTTGCCTACTTCTGCTTTCTTGATTTGTCTCCTTTCTTTCTTTGGGGGAATAAAAAAATAGAAAAAACTACCTTGAGCACAGTATCTGATACTATCTATATAGCAAATAAGGCAGTAAAGGAAACTGTAATTTCTGTATATTAATGGGCTACCCTGTGCTGGGAAGTCTGAAGGCTTAATCTCAAACCATTCCCAGCATGGCTATAATATAATTATTTAGCAGTGCATGCTCGGTGAGCATGGTCACTGTAATACACACCATCAGGGCTTGTTTGGGTGTTGGTAGTAAAAATTAAAGATTATAGCACAGTGTAATTGTCATAGAACTTTAAACATATTATTAATTGAAGTCAATATTGGTATAATTTTATCCATTATTAATATGGATGGGAATAGCCCCTACATAGAAAGTGGATGTGTGAGATTTGGTCTCTCAAGATTCTCAACAAGAGGTCCCAAGGAATCTAATTCTAAACAAATGGAAAGAAAAAAAAAAGTTCCTAAAAACCATGAAGAAAGCAAGTGATTTTTTTTTGAGGGGGAGATGGAATTAATTCAGATGACTTGAATTGCACCAGATATAAAATCTTGAATTGTTTGCTGATTTTGCTATTAAATTACTATTTGTTTAATCTCATGCTCAATGACATCTTACATTATAATGTCAAAGGGAGAAAGCAATTACGTGTAATAATACATGACAACATCTGGGGGAAGAGATACTTAATTTTCCAAATTGCCCAGTGCAATGAAATGACAATAAAAGCATTTCTAATAAGTGTTTCTTTTTCATTTAATCTTTTCCATTTTTAAAATAATTTATAAGAGGTATTCTGGTGTCTTGTTATATGTTAGGTTTGTTTCTTTCTTCTGTGTCAATCAGAACAGCTGTTTAAAATATTTCTGTGTTCTGTAGGTGATAGTGATTTTGCAGTCCCAACAATGCAGGAAGAAATTAACTTCCCCATTCATATTGCCAGACTGCAATTTTCTTTTATTCTTTCCTTTTTCATGCGTCATGCTGCTGCAACATCAGTAATTTTACAGCATTTTGCTGAGAATGTCTAACATCCCATTTACCTGGTTATGAACTACACCTGGTTGTGCTGGGATCAAGCTTTTAGCTAAAAAAACGTTTAAGAACTAGGAAAAGCAAGTAGCGCCACAGAGTTTTTGTTTAAACAGTTCTGTAATTTGAAAACACCCTCTTGCTGTATGAAAAATCTTTCTTTGCTAACTTTCAGAGACATTTCACTTTTTTCCATCCCCTTATGAGGAGTGGACTTAGTGGGTCTTTTTTTCTTCCATGATATGTTCTACAAATGTTTTCAGAATGGGTTTCTCAATGCAGTCACTTTGGGGGAAATTGGCAGAAAAACATATGTACACGTATAAAACTATTGGAGTCAGAGAGTGAAATAAATTCAAACTCTTTTTTAGAGACAATTAATTATTCAATTTTTACATTGCACAGAACTTTCTCCTGCCATGCTTGCTAAGAGTCATTTTATATTGTGGTTTTGTATGGTTATGCATAAACCACCCAAGCATTTGCCCACTCTTCTGGTAAAAGCATTGGTAGATTTTTTGGAGTCAAAGTATCTTCCATTTTCAGGTGAGAGTCATTGCTGCATGATTATGGGGGGTTTTGGTGCATCTTCTTTTATTTAAAGAAAATACTGATATTCATTACATGAATGTCTTTGCATTGTTCCTCAAACACTTTTCCTTACTGTACATGGTCAGTAACCCAAAAGACACGTCTTTTCCAGGAAAGAAAGCAATGGTCTTATCTTAAATAAACTAATGCAAAAGTGAAATCTCAATCACATTAAGAAATTTAATGTTTTCATATTTGATCAGTGCTAAGAGTGAAAAGCTATGGAAAATTTAAAACTTCTTCTGTGTTTTTACTTCAATTCCACTCCCTAAGACAAGACTGTGGATCATTATATTTTTGTTAGAGCTGCTCCTTTGGTTAAATATGAGCACTGGTGATTAGAAATTGTGAATCTACAGCAACAGCAGCAGCAGCCCAAGGGGGGAAAAAAAAACAAAACCACAAAACCAAACCAAACCAAACAAACAAACAAACAAACAAACAAACAAAAAAAAAAAACCACCAAAAAACACCACAAAAACAAAAACCAAAATGAAACCAAAAAACCCAAACAAACAAACAAAAACAAAACCAAAAACAAACACAAAACAAAACCCGAAACCCCACTGTATGAATAGTTCATGTGTTCACTGTCTTCAGTGTTCAATGTATGCAGAATCTGACTTTTTATAATGATGGAATAGTATGGTAATGTACTTGGTTGAATCTGTTTGAGAACAGTAACAATTCTTCTCACTTCACTGACTTCCACCCATAATGCGATCATAAACTCACTACCATTATTGTAGACTGTCAACTTTTATGGAGGACAGAGGAAGTATTTTGTATAAAATTGGTGGTTGAAGCTCTCGTAAGTCTTAACCTTTCATCTCAAAAGGTTGAAACACCTGTCTTCCAGTGCCACTTTCTTTTTTTTTTTTTTTTTTTTTTTTTTTTTTTGTAGGGATCCCTTTCTGAATATTTTTTCTTTTCTGATTGCTGCCATCATTTCAGTCATTTATTTCCATTCTTTTTCTCTTGCATCTCTTTCCTTGAACAGAAACTCAGGCTTTTCAACACTTCTTGTGACTAGATAGGATCCATTAGTATATTTTATTTCCTCTCCATTCCCTTCTCCAGAAAATTATTCTCTGTGCACCTTAATCTTTGCATCTGTTATGGTGAGAAAAAGAGTTAGTAACTTACAAACCAATGGGGACAATAAAATCTAATTATATTAGCAAAACATGAATGTTATCCTTTATTTCCTACATCACAATTCATGAGATTGTAGAAAAATTTAAGGGCACCACACTAGTGGCAGTTTTATAGATTGTGTAATATTTTGCTTAGTCCATAGTGAATTCTGATGTTGCTGAAATCTTTTGCTATTCAACTGCATGCATGTGGGGAGTGCAGAAGTCAAGAATTGTGTTTTCTTGCTACTTCAAAAAGTGTTTTTATCATAATCTGGTATTTTGCATGAACAATTCTACAGCTTGCAAAATTTCTTTCATTTTTTTTTACACATTGGCCGTACAGTTTAAAACAGTGTATATATATAAATGGGAAAAAAAATAACGCTTTGATATGAGTATGGTAATCTTTGCTCCATTTATATATGCACTGCATAAACAGCTTTTAAATATGCTATTATAATATGCAAGAGTCTATTTCTGTCTGTGATATTCCTGTGAGAATATCACAGATATTCCTGTGAGAGGGAAAGACGATCGTCTGCAAGGTGCAGTTGAGTGGGAGAAACAGTCTTGCAAATTACTGTGGGTAATGGGGAGGTGAGAACCATGTTCTTGGTTAAGAATAACCTCCAACAAGCACTCTTCAGTGTTTTGGCAGCAGTTGAAGCAATCGTCTCAGCTTTCCAGGGGTCTGGCAGGGCCAGCCATAGAATTATGGATGTCTATGCCTATAGTCAGCTCCTCTCAGTCTATTGCCCAAGTTGTAATGCATAGGTCAAACCTGAGTCAGCTTTCATTAGCATTGTATGGAATTACAGTGTTAGTATCCAAGCTGGACTGGTCTTTCACACCATGAGACTACTTTTCTGACTGGCAACTTTTGCTGAAATTTTACTTGAATCCCAGTTGAAATTATCTTTCAATGCATGGATGTCTTGTTGAACTGCTGCATTCGTAGTGAGGTGACTCCACAACTGCCCATTATACAGACTTTTTACTCTGTATTTTTACTATGGAAGGCTGGTTCTCCCAGCTTGGCTGCTATCATTACTACTCAAAAAGAATATCAAGGGTTTCTCCAAATGCGCCTTGGGCCATAGTATTTTTTATGTAGGACTACTTAGTCCGGATTCGTTCATGATGTTCCAGGGCAAGGAGGCCACCTAGTATGGAGTCCATGTAATTTTCTGTTTCATCATTATTTCAACAGTTTGGGGGGTAAATGTATAAATAAATGATGAATCAATTTTTCCTTGCAGCTAGTGTCTATATACCTGTTAAAGGCTGAATATGTCTTATATGCAATAGAGTACATTACTAAAGAACGTCCTGTTAGAGAGGGCACTGTGTCAGAATTTAGTCAGTTTATTCAGGGAGCAGATTTAAGTTATGATAATGCCAATGCAGACCAGCAGCAAACTTGTGTTAGAGCTGATACTGTTTTAACCCTAAAAACATACTGGTTACACACCACTCTTTGGGATTATTGGACAAGTGGCATTTACAGTATATAATGTAAGAATAGCCATACTGCAATACTGCTCAATCTTTGCTGTTTTTACGTCAGTTCTGACTCATGAACCCATTCCAATGCTGCAGTCTTGCCATATTGCATCTTATTATATCAAGTGCCAAGAGCAATAACATAAAACCTTTGTTTTTCCTACATGCTCCATTTAATCTCTAAAAGCAGGACTCAGCTCAGTGGAGTGTGTACATACACCAGCATTACACCAGTCCCATTCTGGAACCACAGCAGCCTTCGCTTATAAATTACTAGGTCACAGCAATGCACAAGTGAAGCATATAGATGAAAACTATGAGGAGTTTAGTATCTAGTAAATCTAAGATTCACTTTCTGTAGCATTTGCAGTAAACCTCTTCTAGATGGTTGTATTTTAAAGCTACATGTTGTAAAGAGATTTAGCTTTGTCTTGGCACCAGCTGAAAGAATAGGATGTAATGTGTGCAGAACTTTATATTGCATTTCAGTAAGCTGATTCATTTCTTATTAGTTCTGGATGAATGTATGTGGGGGAGGAAGTAAAAGGGAGGGTGAACTTAGTTCTAAGAATATAAATTTAAAAAAAGTCAAACTGTAAACATGGTATTTGAGTATAAATATAGAGTGTCGTATTTTCAATGACACTCTTATAGCAATTAGCACTTTTTGAAAGTGTATTATTTGCCTCCAGAAGGGGAAAATATGGCTTTACTGGAGCTGCATGTAAACAGCTTCAAGTGCAAGTTGACATGATTTTTCCAAATAAAAAAATCTAGAACAGACTGAGACCCAACAGTGCTTGACATAGAAAAGCTACTGTTGATGCATACATAAAACATTTCTAGAAAGCTAAGAAAACCAGTGAAAAGAAATCTGAGACAGTACTACGGGCTGCCTAACTTTAGAAAATTATAGTGCATTGGGCTAGACTCTCCTGATAATCATTTCAGAGGAGCAGACACTTACAAGGGGTAATGGATCACTTCCCAGTACATGACTACTTTGGCGGTAACTGAAGTAAAATGTACATCACTCCAAATGACTCCAAATGATCATCGTATCTCATTGCTAAGATCTTCTGGTAAATAAACTATAAATAAAAGCTCCCTTTTCAACACTTTCTATACCAAACTTGTAAAACTAATCTCTTTCAAAAACCTTCCCATGTCCGAAATTTGCATTACTAGTGGAAGTTCACTATAATGATCTTTATGAGTTAGCAGGAAGGGGCCCGTAAAATGGGATACAGGAAAATTGCCACTCACAATTGAGTAGAATTAAAGGCAATAGTCATGCTCCATGGTACTTGTGGCTGGACAAACATATGGCTGTCAGGAAGAAGAGCCTAATGTATTTGTTAAATTATATATTTTAAAACTATGCCCCATGTCCCATTGTTGTTTTTAATTATTGTACTTATTTGCTTATACTTTTATGATGGTAGGCAGTAATTGCCACTACATATAAGATGCTGTGTGGTTTTCATTTGTGGTGTCTCAAGGCAGAAGTCTCTCTTCAGTGGGCATTTTGCATGTTGTGCAGGTTTCTTCGGAGTGAGTTCAGTAAGTCATCTCCCAACTTTCCTTGACAAAGAAAATCCATTTTTAGTCTTGGCATCTTCAGTTTTACCCATTGTTGGTTGACACATCAGTCATGAGGAAGGCTGGAAGAAATGGGAACTAAAAATACTGGAGGAATAAGAAAAAGCTTCATTTTTTTCAAATATCATCAAGTCTGAGATAAAAATTAAAACCAGGCACAGTATAGTTGTTGCCTGTCATTTAAGTTTTTCAGCCTTATAGAGAGAGTTTCTAGTTTCCCATTTGCATGTGCTCACTCTAATTCAACTATTATTCAACACTTAACATCCAGTAATAAAATGTGATCCTAGAAACCATATAAAAATATATATATATTTTAAATAAATAAAAATTTATTTACTTAAAAATGTCTTTCTTAAATCCTGTGTTAAAAGTCATCATTTCTTTAGTTCATCAGAATGCTGTAAAGGAGACAAGCTGTGTGCCTTGTCTTCTAGAACAGAAAAAAAGCAAACCAAACCAAACTGACAACAGCAACAACAACAACAACAACAACAACAACAACAGCAAACCAAAACCCTTGGAGATTTGTATAGGTTTGCCTCCTAAGATAAATTTCCATGGTGTGTTTTCTGTGAATCCATTAGCGGCCTTGTAGCTCTATAAGTTAAAAAAAATGAGTTGACACTGCTGAAGATCTTGCAAAGAGTACAAATTGAGGCTTAAAATTGAGGCTTAAAAGCAAAAAAATAGGTCGGGTTTTGTGGTGAGTGACAATTGATCACTAAAACTATACATGAAGCAAAGATAACAGGAGAGAAAAATTTACTCAATGATTCTATTGAAAGTATAAGGGAAAGAGATAAAATTTCATTAAAGCAAGAAAAAAAAATTCTCCAAGAAAGTAGGCAATGTTAGAGGCCTGTTTCTCTCAAAAAACTTTGCTTATCCTTTTCTAAGTTATGAAACTTTTCCACTTGAGGACTACACATTCTTGTTTATACTTGCTACTCAAATGGCAGGGGAATATATATTTTTGTAATTTACTCTATATAAAAAAAATAAAAATAAAAATTTGAAGACAACTAAAGAGAATAAAATTTTAGCATGTTATTCAGTAAAAAAAAATTATGCAAGCTTACAGTAATTTCAGGATTTTATATATTGTATATTGTGCATCTGCTTAAGTATTTTTTTTAATTTCTAACAAAACCCCTTGTAAAAAACCCTGTGTATCCAGGCTCAACAATTCAGTGCCCAGATTGATGGTGACCACAAGGGTGAAAAATTCAGTGTTTACTGTCAAACCAGACACTGTGGTGTGAGAAAGATGGCAGGGGAGTTGCAGAAAAGAAGTCAAAAAGAAAACAAAACCAGAAATCTGTTAAAAATAGTTGAGATGAAGTGTCTCTGTTCTTGAAGATTATGTACTGTACTTTCTGTTATACAATACAAAGGAAAGTGATTATAGCAAATTGGCTGTAAAAAACACAGACCAGTAACATTTTGTTCTTGTTTTCTTGGGGGAAAAAATGTATTGTGGGCTCTGGGGACTTGAAAGGAAGTACATTGAGGGAGGTCTGCAGGAAGACGTGGTTTAGAGATGAGCTTCCAAGTTGCCAAAGAAAGTACAAAATGAGCAAACCTAAAAATAGAAAAGTGAAGAAATGAGAAGAGAGAACCAAAGATGGTGCACAACCAGTTAAGCTTCTTTCAGAATAAAAGAACAAGAAACAGTGTCAGATTTGCGATGATTATTTAAATACATGTCTCTTCTTACATTTTTATTCTTCACATTACTAAGCGTGTTTCTTCTTCTCTTTTTGTAGAAATTTTTAGGAATAAAGAATATGTTCCATTTTTAGGGTCTCTTTATCTGGCAACATGCAAGAAACATGAAATGTCAATAGATTTCTTTGTTTTACTGAAGCTGTTGAAAGAAATAAATTGTGAAAGTAACTGATGAGATGGAATACTGATGAGAAAAATTATGAAATAGATATTGGCTTTCATTTTAGGGCAGAGAGGAACCTTAACTTAAAAATTATATTAGAATCTTGGAGAATAATTGAGCCACTAAACCTAGCTAGTTTAGAACATAGAACACACAGTCCTCTAAAACCCTGGCCTATCTGCATAAATATACATGATACCAAGTCTTTCACAAACTGTTTAAAAAACCAAACCAAACCAAACCAAACCAACAAAAAACAAAAAACACCAAAAACAAACAAACAAACAAAACCCCAAACCTGTGAAACTTTGACAACATTAACCCAAATTTTTTATTACCTTTTGACTTGAAGCCCTTGGTTTTGCAGAAAAGGTTATAGGGGTCCTGTGAGACACCAAATTGTTCATGTGCCAGCAAAATTCTATTCCTGTAAAGAAGGCTAATGGTGCCTTAGGCTGCTTTACACAATGTATTGCCAGCAAGTCAAGGGAGGTGATCTTTCCCCTCTGGTCAGCCATGGTGAGGACACACCTGCAGTGTTGTGTCCAGTTCTGGATGCCCAGAATAACTTTTTTTTTTTTCTCATTCTGTCCAAGGAATTGCCTTTTTCCTTCTTTGAGTCTTAGAATAACACCTTCTTCATTGTAATTGTCACAACTCCATTTGTATGCTCCCTGGTACTCTATGTTCTATGCGCAGGTTTACAATAAACTGCTACATTTACAAATTCAAAATCCATTTCTAATTTTTTTAAAAAGCTACAATAGCAACACAGCAAAGCTTCTTGAATTATAAATATGCAAAATGTTTCATAACCACCAACATGTTTCAAATCAATAATTTTTAGCTCAAATCAAGTTTATGCCCTGTAGCACAATTAATCAATAATGTTTGCTCCAACAGAAAAGTAAATACAGTGAAACACTGCACAAATTCAAAGTTCATAAACACATGTATATTAAATATATATGACTGAAATACTCTGCATGTTGTGCCAAAGTTGCAAGAACTTTTTTTTTTCAATTAATTTTCTTGTCAGTTCAGCTGAAATATAGAATTTACCTTTACATCTGCAGAAAAATTCAGGATAAAGCTCATGTTTATCTTTCTTGGAAAGGTAAAAGCTGACTTTTCCAACTATGAAATTAGGTTTATCATTCAAATTAATTGCTCAAAACATATAGCTAAAATTCCATTCAATTTTAGCCAAAAAAGAGGAAACAGAAGTAAAATTATTGTAATATAGAAACAGCAGAGAGATATATAATGTATGAATGCCTTTTCCAAACATTTATCTATTCTAAAAGGAAATTTATCCAGTAAGGCACATAGGTTTCTTGTCTTAATAGCTGCAAGTTATTTAACAAGGGGAAACCATCAACAGTACAATTACTTTCTTACATAATAATAGTTGGATAATAAAAAAATCATCTCAAGGTTGATGAAATTACATTTATCATAATGAAATCACATTATTTATATCAATTTATGTTTCAAATATGCAGTACTTCTTTTCTCAATTGAATGCAAACGGCTTTCAACCTTATACAGTAAGCATCTGCAGTTTCTTTTGGCCGGCTATTATAAAAAAGAATTGTTAATATAAATTTAAAGGGCTAATACTTTAATAAATTATATCTAAATTGGAAGAAATATCCATATTCCTGTTGTTTCAATCTAGTGTATCTATAAGGGTTTTCACATCTTTCCTTGGCCTTTATTGTTTGTGCTTTTTTTGGACATTAAAAACCCCCAAACATGGTTTTTTATAATGTTAGACTCATGTAATGGAGGTCTGGTAATAAATTGAACAAGTTTACCTCCTATAACCATAGAAGTTCTGGAGTCCTCTAGTTTCACTGGTCTGTCTCCTGAACTCTTTGTCAGAACAAGTGAGCTCTTGATTTTTTCTATTAGGTCTTCTTACTATCTTTCTAACCCTCCCCTGAGCTCGGATCTTTGGACAGTTTTCTTGAGCTTTGCTGGCCCAGAGCGTAACATAGTATGAATTGCTCAACCAAGTTGCAATCTTGACTTAGCACTTAGGCTGACTTAGAGGAGAATATTTTATTTAGAGGCAGGCCATGCTGCTTTAACAAAATGAGTAAGAGATGTGAAAGTCCCAGTGAAATGAACATTTTCCAATTGCTTTGTACAGTAATATTTAAAAGAAGCCAGATACTTTTTCAGGTAGACAAATGATTCAGGTAGACAAATTCAAAACTTATGGGTCCTGTGATGTGCTGCCCCTAAGTACTGATAAGTGACTCAATTTGGAAGAGCATTTTCATACATATTTTAGCTAAAGTATCTCTGAATTTTTATATAGGATAATTAAACATTGCATGTCAGAATCTTAAAAGAAGAGTGCTATTATTAGCCTTTTTGGAATTATTTCAAAGCATGTTTCATCTTAAGCACATACTTTTGTAGTCTAGGTAAACATTAGCTTTCTTTTCATCCTTATTTTTAGCTAGTGTATTGCTTGTGTGACCGTGAGAGTGAGCGCTTGCTTTGATTTCTCATGAGGCTGATTTCAAGCCATGGTACTAGAATTCATTGCTCAAAGTTCACCTATAGACTGCTGAGATAATATGTCTTTATCATAAATGTATGCCATCAAAATTATATTAAAAAAAAAGATGGAGGGGAAAAGAGACCAGAACACACTGTTGTGACTGTTTCAAGATTCATGCATGAAATCCCTCCTGCTCTATGAATATTGTTACTTCAACATATTTCTACTGAGTTGAAAGTAAGAATCCTACACATGCTAAAGAGGTGGAAGAAGTAGGTTTTTCACTGAACTTAACCAGTTGATTCAGAACACAACGCAGTGGTGTAAGGACTTTGCATAGAGAACATATTCACATTCCTACTTGCTTCAGCTACATTTTACTGATGCAAGTGATACCATGAATTGCTGATTAGGTTCTATATTTGATATCATGCCCACTTTTATTCACGTTACCAAACCAGAATGTGTGTGCTGAGTCTTAAGAAGCGAGTCATGGCTGACTTGCACTTAGCTGCCTTGCAAGTCCTGAGATTGCCTTAAAGGCTACAGTAGGTAGTCCAAATTGGGTTACATACAAGCTCTCTTGATTTGAAGTACTTGGGTACAGGCCTTCAGTGATAGTAAGTTTGATGGGCATCAATAATTTGAGTAGTGCAAAAGGGCCTGGGGATCATATTATCATGCTCGAAAATTTTGCTATCTAAAAAATGTTGAAGGAAATTTGCAATAGATTGTTTTATCAAAACAAGTATTACATAACTTTGCCCCAAGAAGACTTGAGGGTCACTTGAACAAAAAAAAAAAACAAACAACAAAGCAAAAACAAAAAACAAAACAAAACAAAACAAAAAAACAACAAAACAAAACAAACCCACAAAAAAAAAATTAAATCTTAAAAACTGAGCCTAGGCAGGTCTGGGGCAAAAGAAAAAAAATTATAGTTTCAGAAAAACTCATCCAGCAGTATGATTTCACTGCTGATACTAGTGGTACCACCTCTTTTTAATGGGTGATGTTACTTTGCTATCTCAAAGTACTTCTGGAGAGATATTCAGTTCTTAGGCCAAAACTTTTCATTCACTCTTCCTACAAGACACAGAGGGAGAGAGAAACATAATATTTTATGCAAGAAAGCGTAAAGAAGAAATCATTTCAGTGACCATCTGCTATATGTATTACAAATAGTAAATATGAATAAAATATATAAATTCAGAGTATATTATAAAAGTCTATCTCAAGTGGTAGGTTGTAAGTAAATCCTTTTGGTTTTATTTATTGTGGATGAATATGTTAACATATGTTAATACGTTGTTGTCGTTTCACCTCAGCCAGCAGCCAAGCTTCAAGCAGCTGCTCCCTTATTCCTCCTCTAGCAGGATCAAGGAGAGAACTGAAAGAGTAAATGCTAGAAAACTCACGGGTTGAGATAAAAACTGTTTAATAGGGAAAGCAAAAGCCGTCAACACAATCAAAGCATAGCAAGGATTTTATCCACTGCTTCTCAAGGGCAGGCAGGTGTTCAGCCATCTCCAGGAGAGCAGGGCCCCATCAGGTGCAACAATGATTTGGGAAGAGAAAAACACCATCACTCCAAGCATTCTCCCCTTTCCCCTTTTCCCTCTAAACTGTATATACTGAAAGTGATGTCATTAGGTCTGGAATATCCCTTTGGTCTCTTGGGGTCACCTGTCCCAGCTGTGTCTCCTCCCAGCCTCTCACCTACTCTAAAGTTCTTCACCAGCATGACAGTACCAAAAGCAGAAAAGGCCTTGTCTCTGTGTAAAACCTGCTCAGTAATAACAAAAACATCTCTCTATTGTCAACTTTCTGTTCAGCACGAAACAAAATCATTGTCCTGTAGTAGCCACTGTGAAGAAAATTAATTCTACCCCAGCTGAAACCAGCACAAGCCTTTACCACAAATCCCTTGTGCTGCTTGGAAGTTCTTTAAGGGTTCATTATTAGTCATCAGCTTCATCTTTAAATCCATTTTCAGCATCTACCTTGGAGATGCTCTTTGCCCATCTGGGTTCTCTGAAGTAGCCAGGCAGAGCGCACGATCCTGCTCCTTACTGGTGAAGACTTCTCCTGGCTTCAGAAGTAAGTTCTGCCTGTATCCGGCAAGCAGCATATTTTATATAAATTTGTAAATATTAAATAGAAAAAAAAAAATTAAAAAGTAACAAGATGGGATTTTATTGTCTAAAAAAAATGTTATTTGTTTTAATTTACAGGACTCTTCATGTGCTGATTCTGTATCTGCCAACAGACATTCTTCTGTAAGCTACAGTCACGTGCTGCCACTAGAGAGTCACTGGCTGCTTGAGCAGTTCGAAAGAAAAAACATGAGGCAACAACTGTTCTTTATAAAGCTCAGTAAAAGAGAGAAAACTTTGAAGCAGAAATTTTTATTTCTCAAGTTATTTCCCTCCATCAGCATCCACCCAGTTTATCTCAAGCAGATATTTCTGAGAAAAGCAGGTATACGTAGATGCTTAGAGGATGTATACAAAGGAGGACGTGCTCTGCCTGCAGTAATGGACTTGAACTGATGAAAAAAGGACATCAAAATTCAACTTGCAGAGAAGAAGAAAAGCCAGTTCCAAGCCCTGGAGCAATTATGTGACATTATTCCAATTTATTCTCACGTCTTCTATTCGAAATTTATGTCTTGAAGGAATTACTGAAAGAATATCTGTGAGAATGAAGCTTTCAGAGGAATATCTCAGGTCAGTGAAGAAACAGTCAAAAACAATGACTTATCATTCAAGTTAACATCATGTTTTTACCTATGAATTTTGGGGGTCAAAAGTTGTAGTTTGTTTGGAAATAATTGAAAACTTTTTTTTTTTCTTTTTTTAATCAAAGCATCTTGCATATTCCAAGGGGAATTATATTTTTTGGCCAGTCCTAGGAAGCTTGCTTCAAGTATGTCTCATAGTTGATGCCTTTAAATAAAAGGAAATAGTGTGAAACTCATGATCATGATTCTGTAATTTCGCACATTTTATTCTGATACTCCTTTTGTAATGTTATTTCAAAAGATAAAATAAAAGTTTTCTTTTTAATTATGACTTCCATGAGTTGATTTTTTTTTTATTAACCCCAGCATAAGTAGAAAAAACATAATCTCCCTTTCTTTCAGTAACTCAAATTTGGTCTTAGCTGCTCTTTTCTCGTGTTCCTCTTTCAACCTCTTCTAAGATATCCCAACAGCAAAATATCTGTATTTAGAGAGCAATGAATATCAAATAGCAGAAAGAAAATTAGTGATCACAGGCTAAATCCTAATGAATCTATTGGGAAGGCATATGTATCATAGAGGTATTAATGGTGTAAGAAATATATGTGTGTTTACATATATATGTGTGAAGAAAGAGAGAGAGAAATTTTGCATATTGATCAGTTAAAAGGAAGAGGGAGGAAAGAATGTAAGCTTTGGAAGAATCTCTCAGTATCATAGGTAAACTCTTAAACTTATTTTGCTGTCCTTCTCATGCAAATGTCATGTAAAGTATCAGTGGTGAGAAAAACTGTTTACAGTACAGTTGTATCCATAAAATTCAAGATGTTTAATTGAATGCTGTCCCTAAAAGAAAAAAAAAAAATTGCTGTGAACTTCTGCTTTTTCTACAAAGCCCCTTTGTTATGTCATCTTTGGCTGAAATTTGTTAAAGTTAAAAGTCAATAGGGTACTGATTTATTCTGAGGAAATATAAATCAAGGATAATATTGTCTTTGCAAACAAACCATTATGCTAAAAAAAACCAAACACACACACACACACAAAATCCATGCAAATCCTTATGTTTATTTTTCTATTTGGGAAATAGAAAACACTGAAACACTTTATGCTGAATACTCAGGATAAAAACCAAACTAATCTTTTAGATGTAAAAATTCTAGGAGAATATTTTAAATGCTTAGAATGTGCTGAATTTCCTCTTAAAGGAGCTTACTTTAGACATAAATGCTAACTTGCTTCGAGTAACACAATTACTGCAACTGGGAAGACTGCAAATGTTCTTCAAAATTCATGGATTGATAAAGGAACTCCCACCCTGAAAAGTTGCAGTTCTGCAAGGAGGCAGAGCATCACTTTTCTGCTGCTGAGACTCAAAGCTTGAAGGAGCTGGTGGTGTAAAACAGTACCTTGTATTTTGCTGATAAGAAATGCAAAAAGTCAATAGACAGGGTAGCATGGCATATCACACTGGGACTGTAGAAAAAATAAAGCAGAAATTACAAATGGGGAGGGAAGGGTGTAACAAAACAAGCAGAGCAGAAATGGGAGTTCTGAGACTTGGTGAACAGCTAATCAATAACAACAGAGCGACTCAGATTTGTCAGAAACATGAAGTGTCTGTAGAGTCTAGGGTCAGTGTTCTTTCATATCTGTTGCTGACCCATATATTTTATCTCTATTTACTCAATGTTTAGAATTAAATAAAAACTACTCGGACTTAGCTTGTGTTTGATTCATAGCTAAAAGTTTGGGTGACATTTTTAACCTAGTTGTTCTTTTACTGTCCCTTCCATGTGTAGGACCTGATTGCAGTATTAACAGGCTAGAAAATTTGATGTGAATTAATTTTAAAGCAGAATAAGCCTGCTAGTGTCCTAGAAAAGTGTGTCCACAATTCTTTTTGTGGGTCTTGTCTACCAAGCTTAAGGCTAGCACTTCCTTTGCTTCAACTGTGTGGTCTAGTAAACATTTATTCTTCCTGATTTATTTGGGAATTACAGTTGACTGAGTGTGCATTTAGCCAAAGAGAGAGAGAGAGAGAGAGCCTTCATTCAGAATGAAAGCTAGCTTCATGTTTTATTTGTAATCCTTAACTGATTACTGCATTATTTAGTGGCATGAAAACACTGATATAACATATGTGCAAAGTGATCTTATTTCTTCAGTTTTGAGGAAAAGGTTGGAGGGGTTTTTGGGGCTTTTACTTGGGTTTTCTACTTTTTGGGGAGGGGGTTGGGGTTTAGTTTGGTTTGTTTGTTTGTTTGTTTGTTTTAGTGGAAGAAATCTTATTTTTAGCTGCAAGTTCAAATTAAGTGTACCTTGACTTGTATAATGCAATTGACATGGTCCAGCACAACATCCTTGTCACTGAACTGGACGGATAGAGATTAATGGACTATTGGATGGATAAGGTATTGTCTGGATGGCCAAAAATTTTTTTACCTTTTTCCAATGGAGAAATTGAAGAAGTCCAATTTTAGCAAATACACAATTTAAATATAACTTAAACAAGAAGAGAATTAAACAATAATTAAAAGTATGAATTTAAATGCTTAGATAAAATCTACTAGAGACAAGTAATTTGTTTGCAACTTCACTTCAGAAAATCACTTTATGCATGTAATATATGAATGGAAAACCAATTTGCTAATTGTACAACTTCATTTAACTTTCCTGTAAACTTCTTTTCAGGTATACATCAGCTGTCTAAATAGTAGTTGAAGATGGGGTTTTTTTTAACAGCTCTTTAATATTTTCTTACTGGCTCCTGAGGAGCAGAGTTAGACAAAGACATAATTTAGGAATTGGGAAAAAGACTGTTGTAGGCCTTGAGCCAGCAAGCGTGTATGTTTGCATTAAATTCTCTGCATGTGGGGAGCTCTGTTACACTGCAAATCCTGTTTAAGTGTAGAAAGCTAATCACAGTCCTGTATGTGTGAAGGAATTAGACCTTGTTTTCCCACTGAGGTTAAATTCTACATTTTTTCTCTGCTAACTCAGGTTCTATTAGCTTTGAAATATTTTAGATTAAGCTTTGCCTCAGGCATGTGGTAAGCAAGGTGATTTACCTTCCTTTATTTGTCATTGAAGCAGTGAAGGGAAATAATGTATGATCTAGAAGTTATCTTGCTGCTTAATAGCTTGGCAAGGTTATGCAATATGTAAATTACCCAAAAGTAGACAAATTTTTCCAAGCAGCTGCAATATATATATATATATATATATATATATATATATATATATATATATATATATATATTCTTATTTACTTTCCATTCAGGAATTCAAACTTCTAAAAGGTCTTTATTCCAAGGTCTACAATGATGAATTTCAAGTAAAATTATTTCCCTAGGTCAGCTGCAGCATCTCTGTTCAGAGCACCAGTCTCGGCTCTTCTCAGAACTTCTTTGGTCTTGAGAAACCTCTTGAGTGCCTTCTTTCTGACTCTTTCATCCAGGATTTGGCTTTTAAAACAGAAATGAAACAACCTGCATCCAGTGATCATTTCTCAGTCTCTGAATGATTTTCCTTAGAGGTAAATTCTGCCTATTAGAAAACAAACTTCTGTCTCCTGACACCTGATAAAAATTTGATTTTTCATTGCTTCTATGCAGTCTGAGTTTTAATGTGTTAACAAGACAGGGTGCCAGATGGTTTTGGTTTTTCTGTTTTTGTTTTTGGTGTTTTTTTCTTTGTTTATTTTTGTGGGGGTTTTTTTAATTTTGTTTGTTTCATTTGTTTTGTTGCTTTGTTTGGTTTGTTTTCTGTTTGTTTGTTTGTTTGGTTGGTTGGTTTGTTATGTCGCTTTGTTGGGGTTTTTTGTTTGGTTTGGTTTTTGGTTGGTTGGTTGGTTTTTTTATCCAGGTAACCTAGACTTTTTTAGGTGAAGTTCATTATCATGTAATTTTACCTCGAGACATTGAGAAGGTTTCAGAATCCTCCAATATTTTCCAAGTAAGTAAAGAGAGTTAGGGCACCTCCACCCTGTAGATATCAAGTGTAAAAAGTCTTGCTGTAAAATACAGCTTTGATGGGAGCTGTTGGGTTGTTTCCATTACTTTCCCACACAACAGCCTCTGCTCTTATTTCCTTCTGACATCTTAGACAAAGCATACTTAAAGTGGCAGCAAAATGATTCTCTAGTAATTTAAAAATAGACTCGATTCATATTGGAGAATCTTCCTTAGAGTTATTCTATCATGAAATGCTTTATTTCCTTTTGTTGAAAGAGCTTTGCCTCAGGCTTGTTTAAGGGAAGTGCTCTTATGAAGGCAAGGCATGCTGTACAGGACATGCAGAAGCCTCTAGAAACCCTTGTATGAGCAAATATTTTCAGGGAGAGAGTGCCATACCTCTGTGCTACTCTTCAGCAATTTGTGGGGAAATGTTTCAGTAAGTAAAGACATTTTATCAGTGGTCCTCCAAGTTCCACAACCTGGAACTAATGAAAAGCTCCATTAATTTCTTCAGTGTCTAAATGAATGGAAATGAAGGAAGATTAAAAACCTATGAAAAAGTAACAATTTGACAAAGATATGAATACAAGAGTTTTTTCAGCAATGGGCTGGCACAGCAATGGGTGGATGGATGGCAAATAAGAAACCTTTTTTGGCATGGTGTGCGTTTGATGCTAAGAGAGCAAAAGGTCTTCAGGAGGAACAATGCAATTTCTGACCATTATAAACAATGCGTGGTGAAACTGAACTGGGAGGTAAATTGGCTGCCTTCCAGCCATCCTGCAGGTCCTAGCAATTATTTGGTTTCTAATCCCAGCTTTCCTATAAAACTTTCCACTCTCTTATCCATATAAGTATCAAATGAATTACTCACATTACATGAAATTAGCCTCAGCATGGAATCAACCTTGTTAATTTTTGCCTCTCATGCTTATGATTTTGACTCTTAAATAATATTAAGTGATCAAATTATAACATACTGAATATTTCATATATCAGTGTATCCTCTGAGTCTGTCCTGGTGATATTTTAATTAAGAAATTTTCATAATTCATTGGTAGAATAGCCAAGATGTTGCTAGCAGTACTTTAGAACTTTTAAAAGTCACTGTCATCTTGTAGGAGCACAGATATCAGATGAGCTTTTTTTTGTGGCAACCTGGAAGGTTAACTACTAAATCTGATCAGAACCCTTTTTCTGGAAAATTTTATATTATTAAAAAGTCACATGTTTTTAGGCCGAAAGGTACATCAGGATGTCCCTCATGCACCCGTGCTCCAAGAAGAGCCAGCTGTGAGGTCAGACCAGGTTTCTTGGGACTTCGCCCAGGAGGGCCTCGGAGCCCTTCAAGGGCTGGAGCCTGCCACACCTGGGCAAATCTGTCTCTGACTACTCCCTGCCTGTCCTCATGGGGAAAGGTTTCAGTACACAGCCTGAATCCCCCTCACTTCCCTTCATGCCTGATGTACCTTGCTCTGCCACACAAAGCTCTTGAAAAGCCCGTCTGCCCCTCTACATCCCTCTACACCCCCAGTAGGCACTGGGGTGGCTCTGATGTCGCCCTGAAGTTGTTTTTGCTCCAGGCTGGACAAGCCTCACTGCCTCAGAATCAGGGACAGTGCTTACAGGACACCCTCAGGTCCTGAGGGTTGTGAGGATGAACTCATTTCAGGTTATTGGTATCTTTCCCATGCTGGAGGGCATTAAACTAGCCACAGCATTCAGATGTGTCTGGCAGTGTGTGCTGGGCAGAGGCCACAAGCCCTTCCCTGAGCTCTTGGCAGTGCTCCTGCTGAAACAGCCCTGGGTGACAATGGACATCTTTTATTCCAGGGTTCACTGGTGGCTCCTGAACAGTTCCCAGGGTCCCAGTGTCAAAAGCCTGCCTGAAGTATATAAAATACATTCCTGGTGCTTTCTTTGTCCACAGATGTAGTCATTTTAGGACATAAGGCAATCAGATAAGATTTGCATGATTTATGCCTGGCAAATCCATCCGGACCATTCCAAATCATCTTGTTCTTCTTGTATGAAATTAGTAGCTGTGCCAAACCAGAAGAAGGAAGGAGTACAGAGAAACAAATTCTGGCTTTAATGACATGGGTAAATTCTGATTTAGGAAAGTGAGACGTAGCTGAAATTTTTGTTCTACTGATGTGAACTAAAAAATTTCTGCTGTGGATCAGGCAGCCCATGGACTTGAACTGGTAACTTTTTACAAAGTCATCCCAAGTACTCAGGAGGACTTTTGTTTACTGACAAGACTCTTTTTTTTCCTGAAAAATAGTTCCCTGCCAAATGCTGTTTTAACTAAAATTCTCAAAATGCCTGTGTTCCACTAAGCAAATATGATTCTGAAAACTTCAGAAGTTGCCCAGAAAAACAATTTCTGTTCTAGTTCTGTTCTCTGTTCAGTTTCTGTGAATGCTAAATGGATTTGGTATAATGACACCTAGTAGGGAAATTTTGACACAAGGCAGCAGTCACATAAAGTAACATTGACTTAAAAGGAGCCTGAAGCAGCATCGATTATGAGAAATAAATGTTCTTCTGTACAGTACATGTGCTTCCAAGTGGTTCCTGCTGAAGAGATCACAACTGCTTTAACATTTGCCGCAGCTGGGGTGACCCCATACTTCCTTGCTGGTTTATGTAGTCCTTCTATCTAAGCTGCAAGTTTCTCCAAAGAACTGAGGAGCAGAAAAGTATTTGGCCAATATATACTAAAGCTGTAGTATTGTGAAGGAAGGAAAATAAATGTGAAAAAAAAATTCTTGTCAAATATTTATTTTCAAAAGAGGGGTCATTAAAGAGTGATTTCAATTTAAAAACCCAAACACTTTTCACCAAAGCCCCCAAACTAGACTACTGCATAATAGATCTAAGGAAATCATGAAGTGACTTTTGCTGCCTGAGTAAATAGCAAGTTGTAGAAAAGAATAACTGTATAGTGGTAGTTGACTCAGGAAAAAAGGCAGTGCTTGTCAACACAAATCATAAACGTGAAAATAATATAAGTTTTATTGTCATTTAAATTGTGTGGACCAGTGAAGCTTTTTGAAGACGAACTGCATATTTCCTGGAAAAGGGTCAATGCTTGTTATTTGACATTTTTAAATATGAAAAATAGTAAGGAAATAATTTCAGGGATTTTAACTGAAAAAGTAATATGCACCCCTGTGTAGATGCACATGAAAGTTCTGGGTGTTTGAGTCACTGCTTGGGCTGCATGCTTTAGGAAATCTTGCAAACTGACAATAGAATTTTGGATAATGGATGTTCCATAAATACTTTACCTTGATGGGATATTTAAAATTGCCATTTAAAAACAATTTTTGGATGCTCTTCCATGAAGGATTTAAAACACTGCATAAAAATCTCACAATTGAAAAGAGCAAATAAATTAGCTGAACTGCATAGTCTTATTACTTTTTGATACGTAAAATAGTTTTGCAAATTTGTTTTGGCTCAGTATCTCTTTAGTTTGTCCTATTCTTGCAGGCACATTTTTATTATTATACTGTGAAATATTTTATGGAATGTTACAAGAGTTAACGTTCCACAGTCTTTCCAAACACAAAGTACACTAGATAAAGGGTCATTCTGCCTAGAATAAAATTGCTTAACAAATCTTTAGTGGCCTAAGTTTCAAAATTAGTTGCTACAGATCAGTTACTCTGTCCAATTGATACGGTGCTAGTGAAAAAGGGGAAATCATTCAGAACAACTTGCCTGCCTTGCCCTGCACACATGCTTGCCTTACTGAGAAAAGTAGGAGATGCACTGTTAAATATCTTTTAGAGTTCAGATTGCCAGAAAATCAAGCTATAGAAGTGCAAATGAAACATCAAATAATGTATTAAGAAATTGACCTCTACATGAAGCCTGGTCTTTTATCTTTTCTGTTCTTTTTTGAAATGGATAAAAGCAATAGGGTTCTATTAGACTCTTAATAGTCTTCCATCAATATAATTTGAGAAAAGCCAGTCTTTGCTAGCAAAGCAGATGATTCAGGTTGGTTCCCCTGTTTACTTAAAAAAAGTAATAAATCCAGAGGAAACAAACAAACAAACAAACAAACAACCCTCCTTTTGCATATTTTTGGAACACAGGTTTTTCTTTTAGAATGTTTTTTTAAGTGTCTAAGGAATCTGGACTGTCTGGCAAGTTGCATTCTCTTGTGTTTTAAATCCAGCTTTTCCCACAAAGGAATATGCTAACAGCATGAATACCTCCAGCTATACAGGTGTTCTGTAACAGATTTTTATCTATAGAGAAATGTACCTTGTGTTCAGCTGCCTAGCAAGATGGGAGACTCCGTAGTGCTTCATGGCATGAGCTGGAGCTGAGAAACATCGCTGTACAGGAAGAAAAGCAAGCCATGCTTATATATGTGCACAGTCAATTTCCTCTTCTTTCCCTGTTCTTTCACACCCCTTTCAACTTTGGAAAATGAGGTCAATGCAGACTCATGAAGTCATGCAGGAGGCCATGAGACAATATCTTGCTGTTGCTCTGCTTGTTATACCTGAGTATATTGGAAGTATAATTAATCATCTCATGAGGAAAGAGCAAAAGCATCATGATTACTCTCATCAGTCCTTAGAACATATTGTTGCCTCACTTTTCTTTTTAACATATGTTCATGTATGTGTATGATTTACTACATGGTAAATAAACAACTAAAAATATTTGGTCTAATTTTCTGCTAGGAAATTATGTTTATTGGTGGGAGAGAGGAAAAGGGAAAAGTGAAGTTGTTTTGTCTTACCCTGCAGAGCCAATAGAAACATAAGGAAGAGTCAGGAAGAGCAATTGGCAGGAAACAACATACCTAGAATCACAAAGAACAATTAATGTTGGAAAAGGACTCCAAAATCATTGAGTTAACGCTTAGACCACACACCACCAGGCCAACTAACCTGAAGTGCTTTAAGTGCAGTTGAACATTTCTAGGAATGTGACTCCATCACCTCCCTGAGCAGCCTATTCCAGTGTTTAACAACAGGGATGAAATTCTTCCTGATGTTTAACCTGTGCCTTCCCTGGCACAGCTGGAGGCTATGCCCCCGTGTCCTGTCGCTGGTTTCCTGGGAGAAGAGGCTTACCCCCAAGCATTGCCTGTGACTGTCAAGGAATTAAACAGGTCCTGCTGCTCAGCCAGGACCAATAATAGGCCCTGCTTTTCCTTGCAAATGTAAACCAGCACCCAAATCCCCCTATCCCATGGGATGCTTGAGATGTGGTAGGTGAACACCACCAAATAACTAAAAGCTGCCATGAAACTCTACACACTCTGGAGAAATAAGCATACATATCTCATATTCCTTTCTCTCCTTATGCTCTGAACCAGTTTTTTCATTTTACTCTGGAGTTTTGTGATTTTAACATCTTACATGAAGTTTTAAGAAATAACTTTGTTTTATACACTAAATTGCTTCCAACTTCTTTCTACAAAAATTGCGGTTTTTGCTGACTAATGAAGTTTGACTTGACTTAGCTTAAATTCTGAAAAAAAAGCCATAAATAATAGTAATTAACTAGTAAATTAGTAAGTCATCACACCAAGTCCTGACCTTCATGATAAGATTTTCTAATAAATGACATAGCAAGTATTACAATAATAAAAAGGGAGCCTGAGTATTCACTTTCATTTTAATCAGACAGCAGCTGAAAAATTGTTGTAATGGAATAAAGATGGTTTCATTCTTAATCTCTCAAGGTCCTCATTTCCCCTCATATCTTCTCAAACTCACTCCTTAAATCCCATATGCCAGAGGAAATATTCATATATTCACTATGTAATTAGAAAATTTCAGATCTCGTTTGCTTGTATAAAGCATAGTAATTAGCTCAGTAAAGGGTATTTCTTTTCTGCAGTTTTGATTGTTTTCTTTATGTGCTGCCCAAGTTTTACTGAAAAGCCCCAATATGCTTTGAAAAATTATATACCCTTTGAGTTCAGAAAACGTTTAGAAATGGGGGAAAATACACGTGCATACGTGTGTACAAAAGGAAGTAATATTATGAATCTTTGAAGGATTGCTGGAAGATTTTATTAGTATATTTGAGTTTATTCTGTCTTGTCCAATTATTGTTATTTTCTTTATAGATCATGTATCTATTTCATAGTAATGTAATTGAAAAATGCTGGAAGGTGAGAATATGTGGAGTGTTCACCTCTGTATATTTATCAACCAACTAAATATAAAAAACATATTGTGAATGATTTCATGATTCTTTCTTTAGAAGCCCTTTGACAGAAGGTCAAATACACAAGTTGTGGGAATTTTCCATAGCCAACCTTCATTTTAGTGCAGATGAATGAGTCCAGTGCCACTCCACCACAATAAAATAATATTAAAAAGTCAAACAAACAAGTGCGTGCAGCTTAGCAATAGTACTTTACATATACATATATATATATGAAAATATACTTCTTAGCTGTAAATTTTTTAAATGTAGATAAAAAATAGGCATTTTTTAATTGAGGGAAGACACCTGGTCTTGACTTACATTACTGCTAAGCCTACACGCTGAATCACGATAAATATAAAAATCATTGGCTTGAAAAGAAACTGGAATAAGTAACTCCTAATGTATGTCTGGTGTGTGACTCATAATCCAGTGTTTTCAGTATCTGTCTTAACCAGCTCCTCTGTTTCTAGAGAAGTGATTCTACTAGTGTCAAATAGTAAAAAAAGAGTATTTGATATTTAAATATTGAAGCCAAGTTTTCTATGGCTATCTGAGCATAACATCCACAGGGGAGTAAAAAATCCAGCAGGTGTTTGTATAAATGACAAAAATACTTACAATACTACCTGTTAAGAGCTATGGAAGAGAAATAGTTGGTATTTAGGTAGGACACATATGGTGACAACAGTAGCTTGATGTTAGCTCAGACCTAACTCTACATTTCTTTTATTTTGCAGTTGAAGTTGGTTAAGTTTCCTGCACAGAAAGATTACTTATGCATTAAAGCTTACAATCAGTGATTTAAAACTATTAAAAATATATATTTAATATATATTATGAAGAAAGGTGAATTTCTATTCAATGACTCTTATCAGTGATGCAGGCACTCTTAAAAGCATAAAATGTAGCTCACTGTTGTTGGTATGGCTTGGGAGACCTAGATTTTTGTGAAACAGGTGATGTGTTTTTCTTTGGAAAACACATTGAAGCTGTGCTGAAGTAAAAATTGGTCTATAAGTTGGAAAATACCCCAAACATTAAGTTTTAACTATTTTTTTTTCTTTCTTCCCCTCAATTCAATTCCTCACATAGACTATTTTCATGTCTATTTAAAATGTGAGCAGCATTCTTTTTAAAAGATTTTGTATCTCTTGCTAAGTCTCTGACAGCAACTCTTCCATAGATGTAAATTCCTTATGGTCAGAAGTCTTTTTTCTTTAGTCTGGTAAGTACAGTCTCAGACTTAATGCAATCTACTACCAGCTGTATTATTGTTTTATAATTTAGAGGCACTCCATCACAAGCTTTCAAATCTCCTTTTTTTGGTGACATTTAATGTGTCTGGCTATTTTTGGTTCAGAATAATGTGGTTGCATTGCCATCTTTTGTTTGAGGACTTAGTTCCTCATCCAGCCTAAAAGAGCCTTAGACATCTAGGTGGTAACTTTAGAATAAACAACTACTGATTACATGTCAGCTTCCATCCCATGAGGCCTCTGAAACGGGAAACCTGGACAGGCTGCATTGATTAATGCCTTTTGTTTTGTAGGCAAAATGTTTCAATTCTGCGCTATGTACCAGACGTGCATAAAATTGTGACTGAATAATTTTTTAAATTCCTCAAAAGTCCTCTCTGTTTTAACCGTTTGTAAAGGCAGAGTGGCATCTCTTCTTTCTTAGCATGTACTTAATTGAGCATAAATAAAGCATTAATGGCGTCACTCCATATCTGTAAATGCATAGTGAAAACCAAATGCAAGAAATACATTTTGTTAAAGCAGGAAACATAAATGCTGTAGAACTAATTTTAGAAGCTAAGTGTTCATTTTCAATGACCTCTGTTTCATAATTCTATAGTAATTATTTAAATAATGTCCCTGGTTATTTGGTGATTAGCACACTTTAATGATGAAAACATTCATTAATTAAAAATAAGTGTGTGTTTTCCTTATGGCATGGTTCTTCTCCCCTCCTTGGTTGGAATGGATTAAAAAAATGAAAAAATTTAGACAAGTACAAGCTCTGTGATTTATCTATCTGTCTGCTCTGTTCTACAGAACAGGCAAATGTTCCTGGTCTCCAATTAACTGCTTCTCTTTCTTCACATCTTTTTTACAACTGAAGGAAAAACCTCTGCTCTAGTACTGTCTCATGCTAAAATATTACTTGGTCTTAGGTGTGCTCCCAGTCTACATCTCTGTATTTGAAACGAATGTAGAACCTTTCTATGCCAATGGGTTTTGGGGAAGTTTCATATCAAATAGGGAGTGGACTATGGAATCTGTGCTACTTACTCCCTCTCAGGTCACTGTGACACAGAGAGAGCAGGAACAGCAGCTTGCAGCTTAATGAATCAGCTCACAGGTACCATTTTGATGATTTTTGATCCCGAACTTCCTTGGTTTACTTCTGGAAAGAGAAGGTTCAAGTGGATATAAGTGTGTTCTCGCTAGTTTAAATTTTTAAAAGTTGGGAGTTTTCCAGTGTCTCCCCTGCATCTTATTTTGCAATACCACATCACTATAATTTTCTAGTTCCAGTAACAGGCTCAAGCAAGCTCTTGCTAAAGAGAGATCTTCTAATTCAGGTGCTGAAACCAGACACAGTTAGACCTCTTGTCCTGTGGCTCAAACATGATAATACAGCAGAGAAGGCTCTTAAAGAGTTAAACACAAATTTATTTTTATTCTAAATTATAGTTTCAGAAGACAAGCAAATGGCATGACTAAATGTAAACCCAGAAAGCTAAGTGCCTTTGATTTGAAATTAGTTTTGTAGAAACTCTATATTAGAGCTGTATACCAAAATAAGTAAAAGGAACTATTGAAATCATGTGTTAACAGAAATATCAATATTCATCATAATATGAGTCATAAATCATTAATTCAGTACCATTTTAACTCCCAACTGTGTTAATACATTACATTAACCATATAACCATATGACCATTAACCATTTAACTATTACATACTTACTTTTACCCCATCTTCAGCTTCTAAATAATCTCTCTGCTCCTCAAATATACTGGGATTTTTCATATCATAAATAAAAATGAGGTCACATTTCCCTTAAGCTGCAGCAAAGATTACCCAATTTATAATAAGGAAAGTTCTGTGCTTCATATATTAAAAGAAGTCTTAAATTTTCTATATACTTTATGTTATCAAACTCAGAAATATTTTTTAAAAGTTATTATAAAAAATATATATATGTCTCTACCCGAATTTTTAAATAAATTCAGGGTTAATGCTAAGTAGATGACTAATTTTTAACTGAGTAGCTAAAACATAATTAAGAAATACAGGGAATTTCTTGAATTTTTTCACTAATATATTCACTGATATAAAAAGCTTCTCAATTTTCCACAAAATTGCATTGGATAACTGCAGAGAAAATACTTAATTTGATTTTATTTCCTCTTAAAATATTTTTGCGAGATAAAAATATCTGACCCCAAAAAATTTTCAGAAATTCTTCTAGTTCTATGGATGCATCTTCTACAGTTCTTATTGTGAATTAATGCTAAATATGTTTGATATTCCACCATAGATATATAACTTGTCTCTAAAGCACAGAGCTTGTGCTTAAGCCTGCTGTTCCATTTTTTTGTTGGGGTTTTTTTTTTTTTGTTTGTTTGTTTGTTTTTTTTCCTATCCAAAAGTCACTCTTTATGCACAATCCGTACAGGTCCAGAGAAGTGTTTGTATACCCCAGTCACTTATTGTGTTTTTGATGTTCAACCAGCACCTGCTTTTGTGGACTTGTTTTCCTAAAATCTAAGAAAGAATGTTATATAGACAAAAGATCTGGGCTCATCTCTGCTGCTAGATGAGGTACCTCATAGATAATTCTTCTGCCTAGAAATCAGATTTAACCTGACACTCACTAGTGCCATGTGTTTTTCACAAAACTCCAGCAGCTCCTCCATACATAGGGGAAAGTGTTATTTCATGCTTAGATGTTTCTGAAAATACATCGGGAAGGAAGGATTATTTGTTTATTATACTTAAGACCCAGAGACTACTGCCTTCCCATCCACTAAAAGACAATCTCTATTCTTTCTTTCATGAGAAATAAAAGTAGGCTTAGATATATCCATGTCAGTAGACTTCATTTACTGGAAATAATTCTGACAATGTATGTAATGGAAAAAATGTGGAAGGAAAGAGTTCAGCATAGTTCATCTAAATACAAGTTGGTGAATTAAAACTTATTTCATTGTCTTCCTCATTCCTTTTTTTAAATGTCACTACCATACTGCATATTCCTGATGCCTCTGGAGTCTGGACCGGATTATGTCCTCATTTCATGAAGAGAAGATAGAAGAGTCATTGCATTTGCCAGTGCAACTACCCCTGTCTGTCTCCTTTCTGTAAAAGGCATGAGCTATCTGGCATGAGCTGCTTGTTATCTGAGTTCAGCAGAAGGTCAGCTCTTCTCTCAATAGGTTTTAATATAGCCAGAATCAGCTACCACAGTTTGGGGCTTTTTTGTTGTTTTTGGTGGTTTGTGGTTTTGTTTGTTTGTTTGTTTGTTTTTCTTTCATAAGAGGTGAAAGCAAAGAAACCTAAAAACACAATTGCGGCTAAACAAGGGGTGGGGAACCAGTGGACTGGTTCTGATAAAAATGGCATATTGGCCAAAGTTTGTACCATGTTGTGGAAGTATTTCCACAGAAGTGGAGCTTTTTGACAATAATATTGATTGTAGGAGTATTTTGAAGGATTTCAAATATTCTTGTCATATTCCAGAAGAAGTTCAAATTCACTGACAATATCTTAAAGGCTTACAGTCTCCTATTTCCTACAACAAACTCTAATTTATCTATATTTACTATTCTAAGCTACTTTTTCAAGGAGGCAGGGTTTATTTACTAATTGTGTATATATATATACACACACACACGTGCGTGTGTGTATATATGATATATAGTATATTATATATTAAATATAATATAATGTATGTGGGGAGTTTATATACATGCATGTAAAAAGATTCATATTTATTCATGCCCATATTTTAGGAAGAAAACTGCCCTCTCTTGGCATTTTTTTGTGAGCTTGTGTCCTGGAACTCTTTTCTTCCTTCCATTTATATTCATCACTGTGTTTTCTCCCTTTGGTCATAGAGAAGATTATGCAGCACTTCTCAGTGGGTTTTCTCCCTACAGTCACAGAAAATATCACACACTTCTCACGGGGTTTTCTCTCTGCAGTCATAGAAAAGATCATACAACACTCCTTCCATGCCTACTGACACAAAATCAAACATAACATTAACTCACTTTTTCTCTTCCTGTTACCACTCTTGCTGACCTTTTAGAAGGTTGTCTTGTTTCTCCTCCCCTAACATTTATCCTTCCTTCACTTTTTTTTTTTTTTTTTTTTTTTTTTTTTTTTTTTTTGGACAATGGTTTGCTTTTAATAATTGCTTGTCTTTAAAATTTAGAGAGGGAACAACTTATCTGCAGTTAAAAGGACCCCTAAACTCATTCTATTGATTTTACTTTACTGACTGGGGTCAATATCTCACCTGCTATTTTTTTTTTTTTCTTTCATGCTCAGAAGCACATGAGAAGGACCTCTAGCTTTCCACTCTTCTTCTAGAGGTTGATAGTGCCATAGGTTTCAGTGGAAAGAAAAACAGGAGCAAGACCATGAGTTAAGTATGTTCCTTACATCCAACTACCACCAGAAAGTTCTATAACCAGTTCAAGCCATAAACTTACAAGTAGAAATGTAGCTCATCCCAGTCAGTCTTGGGAAAAATGGATTTTTCTGGCTCTTCTGAGAAAGAGCATAATGTGGGCATTTTTAATTGAATTTCAATAACTGTTTCTAAGAAGGTTTTCAGCATTTCTTATGCATAATATGTATATATTTTAACTATCTGAGATGGTTTTGGGGTCTTTTGGTTGTTTGGGGTTAATAAGCTTAGAAAGTGTCATAGCATAAAAGAAAAATATTAGCTTCTATACATATGGGATAAGTCCATGTGCTGGTTATTTTTCTCCACAGTATCTTGCATTGTGCCGTGTTTTGGATTTGTGCTGAAAAGACAGCAGGAGTTGCTGTCTTTTAGACATTGCTAAGCAGTGCTTGCACAAGCCAAGGCCCTTCCTACTTTTCACTCCACCCCACCAGCAAAGTAGGCTGAGCGTGCACAAGAAGCTGGGAGGTTACAGTCAATCATTTGGATAAATAAAAAGTACCTCATTAACACATCTCATGATAAGATTAAACCTTGTTTTAATTCTTGCATTAAAAAAAAAAAAACTAGACTGAGTTAGAAATAGTTCTTAAATTTTATGTGCCCATAATTTAGAAATTTATAGCTTGGATATATATTTTATGGCCATTAATTACAGTCAGATCCGGTGACCTTTTATCATATTTATGGAACCTTTGCCTGAGTGGTGAATACTCAACTAAGAAGTGATTAAATACATATAGTGTAAGTTAAAATGACCAAAATAATTTTAAAGTCAAGAAAAACAATGCCAAAATCTATTCAAAGGAAATGAGGTTGCTTTAGACAGTGTGGTGTGCTAGCTTAATTAATGTCGGTAAGAGTTTTGTCATATCAAAGATGCCAGACTAGTTATTCAGGCTTTAGGTCTGCATGGATGCAAAATAGAATTGGGGTGAGGTTTCTTTGTTGTTTGTTTCCTGTAATAACTATGTTGCATTTCTATGCACCATAATTATATCACACAAATACAAAAAGCTTGTTTAGGAATGTGTACTGAAGCATAAAATTTGGAAGTTGGCTGCAATATAATCAGTTCCATGAGGTAAAAGAAAAATTAACTTTATGGATATTGCTTGTGTCAATAGAAAAACAAAAACCAGTCTTTCAAATATGTGTTCATGTGTCCTCTTTCTTTCTTTCAAAACATTGTGTTTGAGTAATTCTCTGACAGAAGAAAACAATTTGCTATTGCTGTACCATTACTTTTTTAAAGGTTCATTTTAAGACATTTTATGACACAATTTTGGTGTTAGTCTGGCTAGATGGGATCTGATCATGACACTTGGATTGTGAACAGTGTTGAAAAAGTCATCCCCTTGGCCCTCTGTGCTCATTAAAAAGAGACAACACCACAGGGCAATGGAAAATTGCTCCTCAAAGAGTGTTACATACTTGAATATGTAGCTTACACAGAAAACTGGCTGTTCATCATTATTAGAATCAACCTATATTCATAGGTCTATTCAATCTATTCACTAGAATAACCATCTTTTTTTAGAGAAAGGAAGATAGAAGGTTTTCATCATTGGAGCTTTTACATATCAACTGTCATAAAAAATTCAGGAGAAAGGACACTGATGTTCGGAGCAGGTGATTTTGCCTTTTCTTTATTTTGATGGTCAGTGATAGATATTTAATTCTCATGTTGACGTCATGGAAACTTAATGACTTCCTCAAGAATAAAAACATTTTTCTATCCATTCACAAAGATCTGCTGATATAATACATATGTTAAAACAACATGAATCCTACTATCTGCTCAGATGAAATAAACTTCTACCAAGAAGCAACATTCAACTCAATGGAAAAATTTCCTATAACAAATCCAAAACCTAAAAGCAAGAAGTTCAGTTTGCTGACAAGATGAATACTGTTGTCTTTCAGACTGATAACTACTGCACAATCCTAACTTCACCAAATATATCTCTTACCAAAACCAACCAACCAAACAAACAAACAAACCAACCGAACAAGACTAAACAAAAAACCAACCCTGAAGCTTTTTTTCGCCAGACCACCAAATTCAATGAGCAGACACTTCAGACCATATTCTAGGGGTACCATTGGCATAACAATGGTGGTTAGGTATATGAGAAAGAAAATACAATGTCCTGAAAATTACATAAACTGTTACATCATAATAAAACTATTTTAAAAAAATGAAGCATGTAAGACTTGCTCATTGTCATTATGAATGGGTATTCAGATGAGGAAATAATGGCTGTTGCGTGAAAGGATTCTGTATGTTTTATTAAGGCATGCAAGTGCAGTTATTAGTGACCGTCATTGTTATCAGTGGCCCTCAATGGGATTTAGAAACTAGTAACATATCAGTTGGAGGGAAGTTAAGGTTAGATTTATCCTTTCTTCTCATGTTAATAGCAACCATGGAGATGACACAATATAGCATAAAAAAGGCACAATAAAGAAGGCAGACTACAGCTTGAGCTTTTATTTCTTGCCAGCCAATAGAAAAATGACAAAGTGATCTGGCATGTAGACCATTTATAATTATAAGGTAGTTAAAAGTGGGGAAATTGTTAGTAACTGCAAGCATTTGGACAAAACCCCTGCAATTTGAGTTAATTATCTCTCCAGAGTTCTTGTTCTGAGCAAAACACATGTGTTTATGTAGTACTATTGTATTAGGGCTTTATTTATACTTGGTTTTTACATGGCCTTATTAAAAATAAAAATAGAGATCCGGAAACAGTGTTTGAAAAGTTTGTTAAAATAGATCAATTGTCATTAAATAGACATTGGAATGCAAAGCATTTCTAACAGTCTGTTTTCAAGTAGTGAGGGCAAAATTCAGAATCAAGAAAGGGGAGGGATGAGGTGTGTTTAAAAACCCTTACTCCATTCTAAAGCATGCAAGGGCACATAGCTCTGCTGAACTCAGTGGATCTGAGTTATGCATCTGTCTTATGCAATTAAATTTCTAAACAATTATGATTTAAGTCAGTGCTGCTGTCTCACTTCATTTTGTTTTTGGATTTTTTCCCCACCCTTTTAAGAACTACCTTGTTTCTCAAACTGTAAAACTCAGGAACTTGTTATCTTTCAGTTATGTACTTTTTAAATACAATGAAATGCTATGAATTCAGAAAATGGAATCGAATTTGAGGAAATATTTATCTTAATCTAAATATAAATAAGCAGACCTAAATATTGTATGCAATAGTGATGAAATACAGAATTGCTAATTACCTGTTTGAGCTAAGGTAGATAAAATTTTTAAAACACTCAGCAAACTTAAAAATAAAATTCAGTAAAAACTCTGTTAAGTGAGTGTTTGTGAATCTAGCATCCAACCATGATTGAAAAGATGTTGTCTTCTCTTCTGTATGGGAACACTGCTATTTTGATGAACTGTAAACTGTAATTATAATCAATGTTCACCAAGTATAACAGAAAGTATAAACTTAAATCATAAAAATACAACTTTCCAGAAGATTTTTTATGATCATAAATGATGGTGTCCTAATCTAGAAGCATGCAGAAAATAACTTACTCCTGCTTGACATAACCAGACAAGTAAAAACCCCTATGTAGTTCGCAAAGCAAATTTCCCCCCCCCCCCTTACTTTAAATGCAAAAGCAGTGGAAATTACAGAAAAAAATGAGCTGAGAGGTATTTTTGTTTTTTTACCTTTCAATACTTTCTTCATATCTTTCAATAAGTGAGGGCTGGATTCAAAAGGAACACACTGTAATTGGACATAACCATCTATTCTTCTGTTAGTCTGCTGGTACCTAGTCAATGCTGTATTTAGCGGTAGTAGTTGCTGGGTTTTTTTGTTTTTTTTACAGTGTGAAGCAGTCAGAGATCTAGTTTCCAATCAAGAGTGCAATGGGTTATTCGTTTATATTTCAACATCACTGATAGATAGAGCAACCTGATCTAGTGAAAGGTGTCCCTGCCCATGGAAGGGGGGGCAGGAAGGAGGAGATCTTTAACATCAGATCATTAACTGATCAGATCTTTAACTCAGATCATCCTGCCTCTGCTCCCTCTAGTTCAATGCTTCAACTGAACAACGAAATATTCATTCCTTGCCCTCCTGAGACAATGCCTTTTTTTTTTTTTTTTTTTTTTTTTTTTTTTTTTTTTTTTTTTTTTTTTTTTTTTTTTTTTTGTCCTCTCAGCCTATTGCACTCCCAGATTGTTCCCAGGTTCTGCAATCCCAGATTTCCTGGGGTGGTGATTCTCTGAAGTCTGCCAATATTGGTGTTTTGGTTCAGGTCAGACCTGCACTTTTGAAGAAATCGCCCAGTACTTGCTGGATGGTTTTGTGGTCTCACAGGAGACTCCTTTCAACTAAAACTAACCAGCAAGAGACTCCAGAAGCTCTCCTAAGGCACTCTAGGTGGTAATGAATGCTCTGTTTACAAGACTATACCAGAGCTATTCACCAGTAAACTTCCCCTGAATCATGTGCAGTGAGGTGATCAGATACTCTGCACCAACTGCTCTTCCGTAGGGATCCATTGCTATTGCACCACGTTGGCTGCTAATGGAGATACAGTCTGCAAAGTCAACATCCAGAAGAGAGGCTTCAGCAAGGTGTGTTAGAATGACTTAAGGATAAGAGTGAGGCTTTCATTTGTCTGAGCCTGAAGCAGAATCTGAACTCCAGGCCAGAGTCTTTATGGAAACTTTCTACTCCTCAGGCTACTCTAAAGGCACAGGCAAAAAGCTGTCTTCCCTTAACAAACAGAAAACCCCCTATGTGTCCCTGCCGTGTTTTAAACTTACATTATTTACACTAAGATAAAAACCACACTTTTTATACAAAAAAAAAAAAAAAAAATCTTAAGATTCTTCCATTATGGAAGTCTTTTGGAATAGGGAATGTTTCTCCTTGCTTTGCAATGGGAGCAGTCTATCCATGCCACATGGCAGGGAGGCCAAGTAAACAAGCCCTGCTGCAGGGCGGAGAATGTAGCTGCGTGGATAAGGGCTGAGTCCAAGCTGATAAATTGCTGTGTGTATTTATGTAACATGCCAAGGAAGGTATTTGGATGGAGGCAATTCTATTTGAGTTTTGCTCTGATCCCTGAAGTGCCTACATATATATATACCTACATCCATCCATCCATATATTTATATATATATGAATGTGTGTATGTGTGTGTGTGTGTATCTTGTATAGTTAAATGTTGCTTGAATTTTGCCATCATGCATATTTTTCCAACCTGTAGCATCTTGGATTTTCGATTTTGCCCTTGCATAACTTCTTTCTTTCCTTACCATCTGCAGAGATCTGCTTAGGCTATTCTGGCTGAACTTTCAATAATCTAGTATTTCATTACCATGGCATTTCTCAAGCAATTAACTCCTGTATTTCTTTTCCTAAATTAATGTGTTCATACTGGTAGGATTTTGCAGTTCTGAATGGGTGACTTGCTAATGAAAGTATTTTCTACAAGGCAAATAATAAGGCAAACCGAACTCATGCTTTTGTTGCTCAGATTAATCTTCCTAAAAGGGCAAAAGTGCTGTGCAGGGGTTTCCTCACATTATGTGTGGTCTGGCTTGCAATTACACCTGATTTCATATACACACCTGGGCTACTTCACCAGGGCTGCTATAACTTTGCTTAGAGATAGCAAGCGATGACTTTTGTAATTATGGGGTTCAACCCAGACATCCTTCATTTTTGGGGATTTAACCCTATAAGTAAAATTAAACCGAAAAAATTAAGCAAACATCTCTCAAAAGGAAAGTAAGGTAGGAAAAGTTGAAGATTTTTTTTAGTTCAGAACAGTTCAGTCTCAAGTGATCAATTCTATTTGCACAGTTTCTTTGGGATGGGGGAAAGTATTTGTCATGCCCAGAAAAGAGAGCAATGCTCTGTTCTGACCTTTACTGTATCACTGAAGAGAGCTGAAACTGCACTCGGGCTCAAATGGTGAAATCCATATTGATGTGGATTTCCTCCTCAATGTCTACCTGGTACCTTTTGTTAATGTGTTCCATTTATAGATCTTGATACCACCCTGTTTTATGACTAACAAATGATCTACAAAAGCAAGTTTTGTCCCATTGTTACTGATGAATATTTATAAAAAAAATGGGAATGCTCTCAATGTGATAAATTTTGCCAATTTTTATGTTTTAATGTATTACAAAAAAGTTTAAATACAGCACAGATTTGAGCTGCCAGTGATCATAGATTCAATAAATTTGGAAATAATTTTAGGTAACTAGTCACCTGAAATTATAGTTTATCACAGAGAGTAAGATTTAAAAATTATCTCAGAACATGTGGATAATCAGCACTGAATGCTCATTAGGATTGTGGAAGAGCAGGACTTAAAAGCTCAGGTGTTGCATCATGAAGATATGTCTCTCATATTTTTAAACCTCAAATTTGTCCTGCGAGGTGTGGATAAGATGTTTCACCTAGAGAAAAGAGGAATTTCTGCAGCATATTTCCTTGCACAGAGTCAAAGGGTTTTCCCCTGTTAGATGAAAGTGGCAGCCTCTTACCAGTGGAAGCCAGTTTGTAGCAGTTTTCTAGGACAAAACCCAACCAACCAACCAACCAACCAACCAACCAACCAACCAACCAAAAAAAGCCACCCTCCCCCACAAAAAAAAAAAGAAAAAAAACCCACCAAAACCAACCAAACAAAAAACCCCAAACAAACAAACAAACAAACAAACAAAAAACCCCGCCAAAAAAAGCCAAACAAATCCAAAGAAGAAATTTACATTAGCACGTTTTAGACTGCCTATTGGCTTGTGTATGGATATTTGTGCCAAATTCATATGGTATGACTTCTAAATTCTTCAGTAACATGACTCTATGATGACAGACTGAAGAGAGTCCTGTTTATGATCTAATTTAGGACCTTCCATAGGAAGAAAAGAGAAGCTTTAAAATACATTCTTTTGGTATTTTAATTCAAAGTTTTTTGGTTTTTTTTTCTTTCAAATAAGACTTCTGTCTATAAAGATGCCAAAATACAGACTAAATACAGACTAAAGATGACTCAAAAGATTTTTTTCTTTGCATTTTGTAAAGAAATTCCAGTAAAGGACTTTTCTTCCATCTGACTTGAAAAAATATTTTTACGTTCCTTTTTTTTTTTTTTTTTTCCCTCTTACCCTTACTCTAGTGAGTAGGCAGTGAACTGAAAAATTAATTATTTGCACAGCCATAGGGGTGAGTGAACAGCGGTGCTCTGGGTTGTTCTTCCTCTGGAGTCTGTAAAATAAGACTGAGAAGCAGAAGCTTTTTTTTTTTTTTCTTCATTCATTTAATTTAATCCCTTAACAAATTTATTCAAGCATGACACACCAAAGAGTTTTCAAACTCTTTAGTGATTTTAGTGGTTTAACTTCTCTGAATGACAATGGTGGGTGGTTTGAGAGTTTTAAAAATTATTTTCTTCTCTTAAGTTGCAATCAAATATTCTCTCAGCTTTTAATATTGGTTTTGAAAAATGAAATTTCAATTTTTTAATGTAGTAATCTCAACCTTGTTTCCCTACTGCAACTTGTTTCATTAATTTAACTATTACAGATGTTTATTCAGTTCCATTGTTGCCATTGATTTTTCAACTTTTTGAGTAAAAGTGGTCCTTTGCATTTACCACATTTACAATGGAAAACTTGATACATATTTCTTTTTCTATTATATTCCTTTCAAATTTCTTTAATGCAAAGCAAATATTCAAGTGATGGAATAAATATTTCTAATTATTTCCTGGAAACCTGTATATATTCTTGTCAGTAAGATAATTTTTAAAAGCTGAAGTGATTTCTTTTTCCTCCCCACCATTCAGCTTTGTCTGCTGAGCTCTCATAAGTATTGGAAGAGTGTTAGAATGTTTCAGTTAGATATTTACAATTACCAGAACTATGAAGGTTTGTATGCCAGATTTTGCAAACTCCTGGCTCTTTGTATCAGTTTTTCTGCTCTTTCATTTTGGATGGGTTTTTGGTGTTGTTTTTTGTTTGTTTAATTATTTTTTTTTTAACATCTTGAGACAATGCCAAGCTTATGCTTCTAGAATTTCTCAGTCTTAAGAGGCAGATTAAAAGATTTGCTCCTCAGACTATCTTATTCCTTATGTTGCTTCTTTCAAACAAGCTTTTCAGTCTGTTATGGGATAGCACTATGTTCCCTCCTAAATGTGCATAGTCATGTAGCTTTATATTTAGATAAAATTCAGGAGTAAACCATTTTTATTTCAGATTTAAACAAATATAAATTCTTGGATTAAGTTCTAGTATTTGAGTTACAAAAAATGTCTAAAGATCTGCACCTTCCATCACATTCATATTAAAAACAAAAACAAAAACAAAAACAAAAACAAAACAACAAAAAACCTTGCCTATTTAAGAAAATATTCTTATAATTGTTTGAAAGGCTTTGTTTTCTAGTAAACTTTCTTTGATACGTCATCTGCTGTTTTGTAAATCATTTTAAGATGAATTATTTCTTTAGAATTATATAGCATACTTAATTAATTTCCTTCATACATTTGTTATTTATTTTTAATCTTTTAAGCATAATATTGGAAACAATAATTTTGGCTATCTTTTGGGTGAATGTTTCTCTAGTGAGTGATAGTCTCCCTATAAGAATTCATCTTGATAGTGAGGAGGAAGGATATGTTAAAAACTGCAGGGGTGTGTGTGTGTGGTTTTGAATATCTGTTTTTTATAACGTGATGTAGTACTTGAGTAGGTGGTAGAATTCTACATAGGATCCAGCAGCAAATTCCTTTGAATACTGTTTCATTTTTCTTAGAAATACCCACTTTCTGTTTTTTCCTTTTAATGTGTCCTGGCATAGCAACACATTCTCTCATGCTTTATAAATTTTACAAAAACCCATTGCAGGATTTAGTGGGTCAGGGTGTCATATGACTGATATCTGTATATCCTTCCCTGGGGCACAGGTACTGTCACCTTTTGGATGCATTTCATGTTTTCTGTGCTGTCCCTTCAGACACTTATTTTCCTTTACATTTGGCATAATTTAAATTTTTGCATACAAGTCAGATGTTCATATATTCACTTTATTTTCTAAAAACTTTATTTAGGGTGCTTTAAATTTTAAAGTCAAGCTTGAGTGACATTATGGAGATCTTACCTTCTGAAGGGAAGAGCATTTTCTTCACAGAAATCCATGCCATGCTTATTTGCCTTTCTAATTTGCTTCAATTTCTATATTACTGTATTGCTACTGCCACAATTCAGTTCTTGTAAACCTGTTCTGTCCATCTCCAATCAGGTTGTCTTTTCATATTTCAACTGTTTTTGAGTTTCATAGCCCTTGTTAGTTGTGGGGTTGAATTTTTTTCCCTTCTATTCTTCCTTCATACTCCAAATACTTCTTTTAATTATTAATTATAGCTAGCTGTTAGTTTGGCTACCGATCATCTGGGATCTAATTTGCAGTCACAGAATGTGTTAAATTTAGACGTATTTTTGAGTAATTCCTGGTGCCACCTTTTGGTTCAATTGTAGAAGTGCAGCTGCAGCTCCAGAGCAAAGCCAGCAGTGGAAATAAGTTGATTAGTTACTCAAATTCTTAGGTGTATACGAGCCTGTGGCTGACTACATAGAACACACTATTAAGTTCTAATACGTTTATAAAGTTTTAAATAAACTTTTTCTACTTAAGAGATTCAAGTAAATATCATCACTCCTCCTCAGCTTAAAACTTCATTAAACATTTTGGAAGTGGGATATAGCAGCTACTGATCCTTTCTGTTAATTTATTCCCATTTAATTGGACATATTTTTAAGGAGTATGTATGAATTTTAAACATCTTTCTCATAATTATCAGAAGTTATCAGCAGTTGTGCAGACTGATTTCTTTATAAAATATAAACTTTATCCTCATCAGTGTATTGGCATAGACTTTATTTATGTGGATATAAAAATACATCTAACCTTTTCTTCTTTAATATGTAGTCTTACTGGAGAGATACAGTGTTGTGCAGAAAGCTTTTAAATTACCTATTTATGTGGGGAATGCAACTTCATGTATTTTACCAGCCAGGTCAAAGTAGACAGCAACAAGTGCAGTGCATTTCTGAGCACAGATGGTTTTACTTTACAGTCACTTCAGGAATAGTGAAATTAAAGACCTGCAAATACACTTCTATTGTATTGTACTGTCTGGTGACCCTGTCATACAAGTTAAGTTGTATTTGTATGATTAATACTGTCTTAATGAGAAGAATTTATGCATAATTGTGGTTGACAATTGAAGTCCTGGAAAAGATGATAGATGGTTAATTACAATTAAGTACCTCTCTTGATATACATATACTACAAAATCAATTTTGTTTTACAAATATCTAATGTTTAATTAAGTAAATTACCTAATTGTTTCATTCTCATCTAGATTTAAATCTGACTAAATTTCTGAGCTTGATTCACCTCGTAGAATGATCTGCATGTAGCTATTACATCTGTCAGATAGTGTGCTTCTCTCTAAGAAAGAATATTTTGAAGTTTAACTGAACAAGGTGTTATTGCAAGCCTGAGATAAAGCAATACATAGTTTGTTGCTTGTTCAGAAAAAAACATAACAAAGCAAGTTCAGAAAACCATATCCTTTCATCCCTTTTGATTACTTTATCTATTCTCATTGTTTTCTATGAATAGAAATTTACAGCACACTCAATTGTCCAGTTTATTAGAACCACAGAATATCTAACTGTTGGGCCCTTTGTGCTTCACAGAGAGGAAAAGTACAGCCACTGAAAATGTGTTTGTAGTTTCAAAGCCATATCAGCACAGATTTAGAAAACAAGGATACTATTCTGCAGTTTTGAACTTGTACGATTTTGAAGGCAGCATCCAGCCCAATTGTCTGTCCTCCAAAACAGGTTGTGAAAACACATAAATTTTACGTGATCAGTGCTTCATAATTATAACTGGTGGGATTAAAAAGAATAATAGTGAAATGAAAGTCCAGTAGAAATTTTATATGGTCCTGAAGCCTACTCTTAACTGATACATATATAAACTTGGGAGTACTCTTGTAATAATCAATCTGTTGTATGAACACCTGGGCTTCTCTATTTACATTTCACATTTTTTTCTCTGTGCAATATATTCACAGAATCAGTCTGGGAGATGAATAGGATGATCCTTAAATTCTGGGGCTTATTTTACACACACACACAAGAGGGAAGAATTCAGTTCTGAAGTCACACACTAACCTCTCTCTGAAACATACTGGGATTTTTTCCCGAAATGTGTTGCAGAAACATGTCTTTTTGTCACCTAGCAGGCGAGGGAGTGATGGTGCAGACTGGCCCAGTCACACTGTACCTTCTCCTCTGCCAGAAAAAAAGCCCAGCCCACTGACCTGGCTTTGAAGAGCAATATCACTGAGAAATCTCGAACAAAAGCCACCATAGTACCAACCCGAGGTTTATCTTTTCCAACCGGAACAATACGTTAACCACTCTCTATGGGTTAAATGGGGCTCAGGATAATTGCTTCCTTTCCTCACAGAAGTGTTGTGAGAATTAATTAGTTGACGTTTGTATGGCTCTTCCAAGATACAAAGTTCTATGCATGTGCTAATTAATTCAATTATTATTACCTGTATGTCATTTGCACTGCCAGGAAATCCATACATGACTAATCCAGCCCAATAGCTTGGTTGTATATGTTGCATCCTAGTCTATGGATTAGAAACACCTCTCATTAAAAGGAAAAACAAAACCAAAAATCAATAACAAATAGTAGAAGAAATAAAGGTGTGTATTATGTAGTGAAAGAGATTTGCCACCCAGGAGTACCATTTTTATGTTGTAAACATTAACAAAATACTGCTGTAGTGAGTGTTAATTCTCAAAACAACCATGAAAATCATTTTGTAACATAAGGCGTTCTGGACACCAGATGTTCAGTTATGGGGAAAATTTAAAGGTGGCCGTTGGATAGGAGGCAGGGTCCCACCAGCTAAGAATGTGTCTATAATCAGCTCCTGGATTAAGATATAATTCAGAAGTTGGCAGACAATATCTCTGTTAGAATGTGTTTCCAGTAGTATCATTCATAAGGCTTGAGGCTAAAGCCACTTTATGTGATGACCTTACATACATAAGAAGAGCAAGAGTTCTCTGAATGTATGTTCCAGGGTAGCAGTTCAGTGCTGCAGGAAAAATAATGTATTAAAAGGAAAAGAGTTTTCATGCAAAATATGACACATGAACACTTATTTCCTAGAGATGTGTTTTATCTCAGTCACTTGTGTATCTTTTTAACAAGCAAAGACTAAAGCAATATAATATATATGAAGGAAAAAAGAGAAACACTCAATATAAAACACTCCTAAAAGCACGTCTGCCATATGAAATTCTTATTATAGCTGGTGGTACCTATAGTATCCTCTTGTATGAAATTTTCGTAATCGGTAGATAGTAAAACTAATTCCTTTCTCTACCCTCTCTGGGTTTCCCAGCACCTTATTGATTCCTCTCGCCTAGTCTCATCATCTCTATGCAACCCTTCAATATTTCTATTTTATCCTCATCCTGTCTTTATTCATCCTGCTTTTCCTTTTCTTCTCTATATTGCCTTTTTAATACCATTTTCTGCTATTCATGATTTATTGAGACTGCATTGTAGCTTTTTTCCTTGGTATTTGTATTCTTTTCCCCGAGCTGATCCTGATTTTTTTTCTTTCTCCTGTCCCTTCTTTTCCCTTTTCCCTTTTCCCTTTTCCCTTTTCCCTTTTCCCTTTTCCCTTTTCCTTTTTCCTTTTTCCCTTTTCCCTTTTCCCTTTTCCCTTTTCCCTTTTCCCTTTTCCCTTTTCCCTTTTCCCTTTTCCCTTTTCCCTTCCCTTCCCTTCCCTTCCCTTCCCTTCCCTTCCCTTCCCTTCCCTTCCCTTCCCTTCCCTTCCCTTCCCTTCCCTTCCCTTCCCTTCCCTTCCCTTCCCTTCCCTTCCCTTCCCTTCCCTTCCCTTCCCTTCCCTTCCCTTCCCTTCCCTTCCCTTCCCTTCCCTTCCCTTCCCTTCCCTTCCCTTCCCTTCCCTTCCCTTCCCTTCCCTTCCCTTCCTTTCCCTTCCCTTCCCTTCCCTTCCCTTCCCTCATAAATGACTCTCTTGTTACAATACTGTATTTCATGGAATATTAATATCACTCTAAGTTATGTCCTTATGTGTTGAAAGCACTCCAAGCTGTGGGAGGATGAATGTTTTCATAGCCATAAACCCCCTGGAACTGGGAATATAATTTATCTCCCAGCTGTGTACCAAAGATGTCTCTAGCTTCAATCAGCATAACCATATGCTTAAAGGTGATGTACGTGTTACGCTGTTCTGCTGATAAGCCCACCTCTGTCTAACATTTTAAATCCCTGGTACGTTTGGGTGGTTTCTGTGCAATGAAAGATAAGTAGAATAGTAAGAAAGTCTTTTTTGTTGTGAAGATTTCTTCTCAAATAGTCCATATGAACATGTTATTATACAAACTACTCACCCTCAAAGATATGATCTTCATTTCATGACTTGTGTTAGCAGCCACACTATTATTCAACTCCAATTCATGAATAGCCCTCATGAAAAGGAGGAGGAAAGATTGAAAAGGAACAGGTGACTTCTGTGGGCACTGTGAGTAAAACTGATTTACTACCAGTCATTCAATGCTAAGATGCTTCATCATCTGGAAAGTGACACAGTGCGGTGATCATGGTGGAAATTCATCACCTAGAGGTGGCTGCTGGCATTTGTACTGTAGGGAGAAAATAGCTGTGGAAGCTCTGGAACTGGCTGTGTTGACTCTGTAAGAGGTGTGGGGTTGCAATCTGACTTTTCAGTTGGTTCCTCCAAATGTGTTGAACGTTTTCTGACATACCAATGAAACATCTTTTTTACTTTCTCTGCTTTTGGGATTTTTTTGTTCCTGCACTTCCACAGACCTGGAAAGAAAAATAATATGAAGTGCCTCCTTTTTCATCATGAAAAGTGTGCATGTGTGTGTGTATGTGTATATATATATATATATATATATATATATATATATATAAAATATTTTTATTTATATATATATATATATATATATATATTTATATTATATGTATTTTAAATATTCATATATTTCTATATACATGTATAAATTTGGCTGTCAGAATGCAAGGTCAGAATTTACCGTAATATTCAGGTATTAATCACAGTACAATGGAGTAATTTTTTATTTTAGTTACTCTTATACATACTCAGGAATTTTCTCTCTTAACTTTCTGCTTAGCTTAGGACTTTACAATAAATCCTTTTGACTTTTGCCAAAATGTAAGAAGAAAATTATGAAGTAGTTTCTTTAAAAATGAAAAAAAGTGACCTCAGACTCGCTGAAAGTCAGTATACAATTCAGTAAAAATGAAACAAATTATTTTTCTAATGTCCAAGTGCCCCAAAAGATTTCTAAGGAAATAGTTGTTCACATGAGAATCATTTTCAGCAAATGCTTTTTACAATTTCATGCCCCCAGTTAATGAGATTTGTGCAAATGATCTTTGTTTTCAGTTTATCAACTGGTGAGTTGCAATCTTTATAGTATTTTTTTTCTGACTAAATACAGGATGCTTATACTAAAAGGATAGAATTTTTTTTGTACGAATTCACGGTTCTTTCTCTTGTATAGAAACATCTTTTCTTCACACATCAGCAATTTAAGTCACAGTAAAGCACCTATGAATGTTAAAGACCCACTTTTTTTTTCAGTTGCATATCTTTTGTGTAGGATTCTATGCCTAAGTAGAAAAATATCCATCACATTTCCCATCTTGTGAAGTAAATCTGAAATATCCTTATAATCAAATGGAAACTTCAGGGAAAAAAAATGTGAATACTTTGAAAAAATAATAGTGGTACAAAAGATGATTAGCAACAGGCACGTCCCTAGAAGTCCTGCTCTTTACAATGCCAGCATTGAACACCTTCAAGACATGTGGAAAGAAATTCTACATTTAGCAAGCAAAGGGTTACCTGAGTAAAGGAATAATTATGCAAGATCCATGCATTTTATAGAACCATAGAGAGTTTTGGGTTGGAAGCGACTTCAAGATCACCTAGTTCCAGCCCACCTGCCATGGGCAGGGATGCCATTCACTCGATCAGGTTTTTCAGGACTCCATTCAAACTGCTTTTGAATGTTTCCAGGAAAGGGACATACACAATATCCCGAGGCAACCTGTTCCAAAAGGAACCTCTCTGGGCAACCTGTTTTCAAAGGTAACTTCTTTTGCTGCAGAAGCTTACTGGGTTCCTTTTGGAAGGTCAGCAAATAACTTTCTAATGCTTGCATTTCATAATTTTGCTACCTTTGTTTTTTTGTTTTTTTGTTTTTTTTTTTTTAATTAGGATTTAGATTTGGATTATTTTGCAAAGAACAGACTTAATATCATCTTCCCAGGGGAACTGAACAGCAATGAATTATATTTGTAAGTGACAACTGAACAGTGGCCCACAAATTAAAAAAAAAAAAAAAAAAAAAAAAAAAAAAAAAAAAAAAAAAAAAAAAGGAGAAAGAGAGAAAGAGAGAGAGAGATATTAAAAAAAAAAAAAAAACTAAAAGGGAAAAGGGCAAATCCAAAGAAAATGTTTGAAAATGCTGAAGCCAGATCTATCAAAAAAATGAACACATGGTACACAAAGAATGAAGACACATGATGGAAAGCCTTCTCAAACTGGAGTGTATTATCTCTCTTCTCATAACAACTTTTGCAAAAATCTACTTTCAGCTTTGGCTCTTTCCTTAAGGTAGAATAAAATGGAAGCTATTATAGAGAATAATAATCATCAAAAGGATTCAGAATAGAATTGGAATTTTAGTAAAAAGCAAAATGAAAATTACTAAGTAACCCTGATGACTGTAGCTTTTATCCTGACTTTTGTGTTTTGTAGAAGTTCTGCCTGAATTAAAACATGGGTAAGGAAATCAGGATTTACTGTAGAATAAATGCATATAAAAAGGCTTATTTTTTTCAAGTGAATGCAGGCAATTAGAACCTGTGGATATTCTATTCTCAGCTGTGGGAAAGCAGTAATGGTAATTTTGAGGTGTTATACATCATACTTGTTTTATGAGGGATCAAGTACATTGTCTTGATCATTGCCTTTAAAACCTTCTTTGAAAAAAGCATGCTAGAATGGTGAGGACATATGTATTGCTTCTTCTTCACTACAATATCAAAGTGAATATGTTGTTGAAAAACAGAAAAGAGGACATTTCAACCTGTGAAGATTTTTCTGTTTTTCGTTTTGTGGCAAAATTACATTTCTCTACGCTCTCAGTGGAAATTATGAAATATTTAGGAGGCTTATTCCAACTGTTCTCTATTTCTGAAAGAGAGGGAGGTAATTTGAAAAAATACTGCAATTATTTCATAGAGAATTATTTCAAGTGAAGCCGATTCTTTTGATTTTGCATCAGTGGGTTATTATTTATTCCCCTTAGAATTCACATGGTTTCACAGAGCCTGCTGTTATCATTGTTTTCCAGTAAATATAGATATGGAATTTCTTCTGAGTTAAAGACAATTTAAAAATAACGATCAAATGCTTTTAAGCCAGAGTCAGATTCTTTCTCCTAGGTGTTGTTTGCTTCAAGAAGGACTTTTCCATATATTAAATCAATTATGAGTATCCAATATGCCATGCAAAGACACCACAGAGCAGTCAGGAGATCTGAAGGTGTTTACACATATTGATCTATACAGAGGCTTAGAGAACCTTGAGTCAAAGGTAAACATGTTCCATTGAGAAAATACAGGAGGAATCTTGGCCTCATGAACACTGGTAGAATTTTTATTTTTTTTTTTAATTATCTTCAATAGAAATGAATGTTCCAGCATCATTATTTCGGCTGTGGTAGATTACTGATCCATACATTATCACAGACACATAGTTCTAAGAAGTGCTATGCCCAGAGGGATGATACTGCTTCACATCGTCACACATTTCTGCTATTTTTATTTCTGTTTAATGTTCAGACATGTGGTGATCTGGACTGAGCATAAAGATTTACAAAATGAAGTTAATATTGTTAATTGAATTGGGCACTCCCCAGAGATACAGGAGCATGGTGTTGGGGGCTATTTTGACTCTATAATGGCTGAGACCATCTTTGAGTGCCTCACAAAACCTTTTTCAGTTTCTTTTTCATTCACCGAAAAGAGCTTCAGTGAATGTGTTAGATGTTTTTACATGTATAACTGGTATTTGGGTTGCTGTGCTTCCTTAAACTTGGTCTTTGAATATTCAAATTCTACAGCACCTTGCAGGATATTATTCAAACACACAGTACAAGGATAGACATTGGCATGTGCTGCAGCAAGAAAAGTCACAGTTTTCATTTCACCTCCCTTAAAAAATCAGGAAAAAGTTGACCCATCATGCTTCTTCTCTTTCATGCTGAACTGAAAGATTCTGAGGAATATTTAGGTTTGCACTTAAAAAGGAATGGTATTTCAGTTTGACAGAAGGACATCTCTCTAACAATTCACACACCCTCCAAGTCAATAGAATAATTAATCTTAATTATAATTATTTTAAAGATATATATTTATTATAGCATGATATATTAAATATTATATATAGAATTATTATATATATGTTATATATAATTGTTATATATATATAATATAATATAATATAATATGTCATTATCTATAATAAAACATTTTAGATATTATTATATATAATACATTAGTATATATTTATATTAATATGTATTATGATAATAATTTTTCATTTAAGGGATATATTTTGGATTCATGAATTCATAAGCTGGAGTTTAGTTTAACTGCTACACACCATATTTCATATATGTACAAAAATTTGATTAAATAAATTTATCTTTAATCTTATGCTTTTTTTTCCCTAAAAAGCTAATTAAGTCCTGCATTCATTACGAAATTAAGACAGCAAAATTCTATAGCATTTAGAGTTGATGGATTTTGCTACAGTCTTGCCCCTGAAATCCAGTCACACAGCTGATGAAAATTAAAATATTTTTTGTTTTTGTTACTATTTTATTTGAACAGGAATCAGTCAAGCCACTCACAATTACCTGTACTTTTTAAAATCTCCCATGATTTTTGAAGGTTAAGGAAGGAATTCCTGTTACAGTGGCTGAGTAGTTTTTTCTCCTGGAGGAAGTTCCTTTGTTTAATAGTTTTCCTTATGTCACACTTCCGCAAATTAATATAGTGTATCCCTTCCATACTTTAACATCTCTCTTCCTCACTGAAGTCACATTGTTTAATTTAATCACTTCTACTACATACAAGATCATGATCTGCTTGTTGTTCCACAGTAGATTCTCTGGTTTAACTCCTCTGAACTTTCTGAACTAGCCTGAGAAAAAACCAGGTGGAATAACATAGAATGCCATGTAGGTGTAGTGTGCATGCAGTGTGATAGCAGCTGTTTTGAAGGACATATGTTTTCATGCCTTACACTCTGATATATTTACATTCCTTTGTCCCCTGGGGGTTTGATTACTCCAAGTGAGAAGTAGAGTAATGGAAAGAGGATGGAAAGTAATGAAATAGATAATAATTGGAGAAGCTGGATACAGGAGAATAAGTTCATGTGAAGTGACAGGGTAGCAAGGAGGGTACACAGTAAACTCATTACCATGGACTTTAGGAGAGAAGATTTATGAACTTTCAGTACAGAAAACCAACCATGTCCTGGCTGCATCCAAAGCAGCATGGCCAGGAGGGCAAGGTGGGTGATTGTGCCCCTCTATTCTGCTCTGGTGAGACCCCAGCTGGAGTGCTATGCCCAGCTCTGGGGGCCCCAAGGTCAGAGGACATGGACCGGTTGGAGTACATAGGAGGCCATGAAGATGATCAGAGGGCTGGAGCACTTCTCGTATGAGGACAGACTGAGGAGTTGGGGTTGTTTGGCCTGGACATAGAAAGCTCCTAGGAGATCTTCTAGCAGTTTCCAGTACCTGAAGGGAGCCTACATGAAAGCTGGAGAGGGACAATTTATACGGGCATTTAGTGATAGACAAATGGCTTTAACCTGAAAGAGAGTACTTTTAGATTAGATATAAGTTAGAAAGTCATTACTGTGAGGGTGATCAGGCACAGGAACAGGTTGTCCGGAGTAGTTGTGAATGCCCCATCCCTGGAAGTGTTCAAGGCCAGGCTGGATAGAGTTCAAAACATTTTGGTCTAGTGGCCAGTGTCCTTTCCCATGTCAGAGGGGTTAGAACTAGATGATGCATAATTGGATTGTGGCTATTCTGTGATTCTCTGATTTTATGATCTTCTATTAAGTTGAAAGACTTTTTTTTTTTTTTTAATTTGTAATAAGTGATTTATAAAAGGAACGTTGCTAACCTTTTCAAATTATGTCACAAAGTTCTGTACTAACTCACAGTACTTCAGACATCATCCCAGTGTTACAGGAATGGAAGAAGTAAACCTCAGGCTGTATTTACTTTCTTTGTTTCATGCAGGGTTCCTCTATATCTTAGACCTCGGCAGAGCTGCTTATTTGTGCCTCAGCAGCCTTCACAGATATTCATAAGCTTCACAGGAAAAGTAGTTATCATTCTTTCTCCCAAACAAAGAATATCTGAAGTAACTGAAACAGTGTATTTCTACATGAATGGTGTATCCTACTTAAAAATGTATTTTCCATAGGTTGATTAGGGCTTTTGTTTTAATTTTTTTAAAAAAAATTCTGCTAGAATTAATTTTTGCTTCTATTTTATTTATCTGATGGTTTCACACATACAAATTTTGTGTTATTCACAGCCTGAGGCCTTCAGTTCTTTCTTCTGTTCTCTCATATTGCTGCAGTTTTCTGAATTTTATGATTGCTTGCAACCATATCAGCACTATAAATGTCTAGCACCTTACCCCTGAATTTTTAAACCCTTCAAAATTTCAAAAATGTTGTTGTTTATGATCAAGAGAACATTGTCTTTTGAATCATTTAGTCTTTATTGTCTCCAATAAAGACTTACTTTAACCCACAGAATTCTTTAATGAAAGACTGCTTGGAGTAATTCCTTTTCTTTTTGCTACTTTTATGGAATGCTACTAATTAAAGAAATTTAAAACGTAAATTATAAATTCAAGTAATAAATTAGTTCAACTTAAAAAAAAAATCCTATGGGGGAAAAAATAATGTTTAGAGGTGTTTCCATAAAACAAGAACACATGAATCATGCTTTATTCTCTTTTGAACAGGCTCTGACCAAAGGGAAGATGCAAAATAAAAAACCACTATAATTTTTCTCAAAACATCCTTGTGTATCTGGACTATCTTTCCCCAAGGATGGCAGGGAACAGTTCCTTTTGTAGTGTATGAAGGGAAAAAGACAATAACTGTGATGAAGCTCATTTGCATCTTCCACTGAAAAACATCCAAGAACCATGACATTAGATGGGTTCTTGCACTTCCTAAGAGACAGTATGGCAGGAGCAGCTGTGTTTGCCACAGGACCTCCTGCACAATGCTGGGCAATCTACTGCAGATTTCTAACAGTGAATAAAACAAGCATGTATTTAGCCAACTACTACTGCTTGCCATAACTTTCTGCCATAGTGACAGGTTTGCTGCCCAATGATCCATTGTCTTACCACATTTTTAATAAACGCTTACTTCCTGGTATCTCCATAGAGTATTGTCTTTAGACATGAAGTCCTCCCTGCAAATCACATACCTCTGTGCTCCCTACAGTACAAGGGATTGTGCCTTAGGCCTTGGAAAATGTAGCATCACCATTTCAACAATGCCAGCAATATTGTATTCCCACAGGGGAACAGTGGGACTGACTTTTGCAGAGATGAGGTTCATTGTCTAGCTTTAGCCCACCCAAGAAACCTCTGAAACATGGGGTCTGAGCTTGGCTGTTTGCATATTGGCATATTGTTGCTATATTGCTGTTGCTGCAGTAAGATGGATGATATTTCTATTTTGAGAAGTGGCAGAAGTTACTTCCCCTTTAACCTCCCCCTCTCTATTTCCAACAGATGGAACAGCAGTCCTTCTGTTCTCAGTAGGAGATATGGGAATGAGGAGAAGTCATCGAGCTGGTCATCAGGGAATGTGCTGCTGATACTTGAACTAGAGCATCAATAATTTTGCTGTACTGTTTGCAACTAGCAATCCTTTTGCCAGGAGCTGTTCTTGTGTTTGTTGCTGAAATTTTAAATTCCTTCCATCCGCTCAGTTTCCTCTAGCAGCAGTAGAAGCTTTCACAGATTCCTGAGAAGCCTGTCAGTTCCTTGCAGATCTGATAAACTTTTCATTGGTGTCTTAGAGATTTCACCTGGTGCATGGGTGTGCTCTAGAGGATGAAATAATGAACAACCTCATGATCAAAAATACTACATGATGTTTACAATTTTTAATACTCAAGTAGAATTTGAAAGGAAAAGACAGTATTTGCATTTGTGCCTGCAGGTAATCTAATGCTTTGAACCTGTGAACACATATAATAGGTGTCATTCCATTGGATTTCCTTGCTGGTTGAATTAATTCTATTTGTGACAGGCAGGTTTTCATTTCTGCATATTATAGAGCCATGGCAAAAAATTGAGTAATTTTGATGGGTTATTTTGTTTTCTGCTTTAGGTTCGTGACTTCCAAGCAATTCTGAACATGATGTATTGTTACAGCCATGTCAGTAGAAGTTAAAAGAATTTAATACCCTCATTTGTTCTCAAAGAATTCAGATTTTATGTGCTGTGAGACCTGTAATGATGCTGTGCATTAAAACGAAAGTGTGAGGAGATTCCTTAGGATGCAATTCCTTTACAGCTCACTGCCTCTCATTGATTTGAAAGGCTGCTTCACACATTATAAATGGATTTCGACCATAGCAACATTTCATTCTCTACTACTAAAATCTGGATTTCCTATGCAGTGGCAGCTTTGTGATTTGCCAGAATGACTGACCTTGGGTGTGAATTCATATGTCAACTTATTACAAGATGATAACATGTATACTGAAATAGCAGAAGCTAAGTTTCTTGTCAAGAAATCCTTTGATTGATAAAGGACAGAGAGATGAACCCAGCTGTTCTTGATGATCTGTCCCCAGAGAAATGGTAAAAGACAGAGAGGACTGACTGACCCCTGAGGGGAAGGAGATCAGGGGTATTTTGTGTGTACCTCTTTAGCTATCATTCATTTCTAAATCACAGTAGGACTCCTCTTATGAAATCATGTGGAAACATAGACTTTTCACCAAATTATGTGCATCTCACTTGCCTACTTTGGTAATAGTATAAACTCTGCATGGGGGCAGAAAAAAAAACACAGAAACAAACAATTTCATCTTCTAAGAAAGAGGTCCAAAATATCTTGGCAGTGACCAGCTTGTCGTTTACTGCCTCTGTTGTCCTTGCCAGCATTTAAATTAAGCTGGACTAGAATCAAATCAGTTCTATCACTACCCTGTTCTAACCTTTGGTTAAGCTGATAATTTTCAACTTGTTAATATGTTTAATCTGTATCAAAAATGCATCACACTACATTCCTTGGCACACTTTTGTAACTGGTGAGTAGGACCCTATTTTCTTGCATGTTTACAGAATGTTAATTCCATGGTGTCTTTGTGAGACACTTGTCACTGTCAGTTGCCTAATGGAGAAATGCAAAACATTTTTTTCCTCCTGAGAAATGTGATTTATTAGATTTTTATCCAAACAGAATGCCTTTTCAAGAGTGCCAAACGTGCACCATTCAAGAGAAACATTCATGAGTGAAGATCTTCACCACTACAGTCCAAATGATGAGTCTACTGTCTGTGACTCGTAATTCATTTCCAACACCTTCTCTTAGATAGATGGAAGAAGTGTCTGCATGTGTTTAGTCTTTTTGCTCAGTGTTGTCACTGGTGACATATTTGTCAGTACCTGATGGCCACACTGAATAACTGAATAATGGCCACAAGTCAGAATAGGTTTTAAGACTTTCCCCAGCAGTATTTAGTACTTTATGTGATATGCTATAGTTTAATCCATATCTTTAGAAATTGTAAAACATATGAAAGCAATTTTTTTAGTGTTCGTTTTTAAACTTCAGGTGAAAATCGAAAGAAAATTTCACTAAACTGGTTACAAAACAAAGTGGGATTTCAGATATCCAATATGCCACACACCCAAACCTATAATTAAGGAATCCAGTGAGTTATTTTTATTAGTGTCATGCAGCTCACACATTCACATATGAGGTAATACTAAAAAAAAAAAAAAAAAAAAAAAAAAAAAAGTGGGAGAGAATATTGCATCCTATGAAAACACAGTAAAATGTTAAAAAAGTTGCATTTTCTGTTTGTTTCAATATTTTTCATTGGTGAAATTGAGTCATAGAGGAACACATGATAGCTTTCCTCTTTCGAAAGCTGCCCTGTAAAGTTCAGAAAAAACTGGCTGGAGAGGAGATCTATTTTGGCTGTTATGTGGTATTCAGTGTTACCTGACCTCAAAACACCTTTTGGAGAGGAAGAAAAAGAGAAAGAAAAAGAAATAAAAAAAAAAAAAAAGAAAACAACAACAAAAAAAGGAGAGGGATCATACTTCGTACTAGCGACTTTGAAAAAAAATTAAATCAAGCTTACAAGAGTGAAGAATTTGGAAAAATTATCAATGAAACAGTTATAAAATATAAAATGTCAAAAGTACCTGTCCCTATAACTCCAACTCTTTAATTTGTTATTATTTCATCTTCCCTGCAGTTTGTTTCTCAGGAGATAGATTGGAAGCAGATTTTGGTGTCTCTTCCTCTTCTCACTTCTCCAGTTCAGGTGTCCTTGCGCTGCTGCTTTCACACTTGAAGCTGGATTTGATGTATATTTCCCAGAGGCATCAAAGAACTCCTTGAAAGCATTTACTGTAAAATTTCTAGGGAAAATTACTTCATTAAACTGTGAACATGATTTGAGGATAAACTAGACACCCTTTCATAAGGTTCTGGTGGTGGACTTTATGAAAAAACACCCTCGTAAGCCATTAAACCATGATGAGAAAAGAAATCAGTGAGAAAGATTCTACTTCTGCTCTGTAGATTGTATTTTTGCTGTGTATTGTGTCTCTACCCAGCAGAAACATAAATATTTTATCAAATAGCATGATTTTTTTGTTGCAAACACTTCAATGATGATTTGTGAAAGAGACAATAAATCATAGGCAAACTTATCCAATTCATAATAGTGTCATGGCTTAACTTTTGTCATTGGAAAGGTGGATTTGGGTTCTTTAATATAAATATTCAACTGTATAGGCAGCTTTTTTTTCTTTTTTTTTTTTTTTTTTGTTTGTTTGTTTGTTTGTTTTTAATGTATATTACATGATGTTTAAAATCATTGCCATTTTGTTTTACAGAGCTCTTACCAGATTTTCATTACTAGAATTTATATGAGCAAACAATAGTGAGGAAAGAGCCATTTGTGGCCCCAGAATTTGTTGTGGTTGTTGTTGTTGTTGTTGTTTTCATTTTTGTTTTGTGGGTTTGGTTTGGTTTGGTTTGGTTTTTTCTTTTCTTTCTAATTTCTCTTTTTTTGTTCATTTGTTTTAATAATACACAAAATTTTGAGGCGACCAATGATAGATTAAAGACTGCTGCTTCAAATATTCTGCCAGCTAGAACTCCTTTTGAATAGGGATACTTTAAAAGAAAGCCCTTTCAGCACTTTTTACTAGGAAAGTGAGGCTTTTGCTTCAAAAATACTTAATCTTAAGGTGGTGTTTGGTATGTGGGTTTCTTTCCTCCAGTGCATATCCTTTTCTGTTTTCATCAATGTTTTATGAGAGGGGATGGGAAAAAGACGTGGAGAACAATTTTGTCATCACCTTCTCAGCTTGACGAGGAATACATAACAGAGAAAGCAGCAAACAACTTGTTAGATATGAAACAGCAATAAGACATGCAATTCTCTGCTCCACACCTGTCATGCTTGTCCAAGGATATTAATAGAACCTTCTCATATGTATTATACAAAATTTATGTTAAGAAATAAGGTGTTCTATTGAAAACTGTCCTCCTTTTTTTCCCCAGTAATTCCCTCACCATTACAGCTCCTTCCACTGTGAAGCTGTTAGATGCCTTTACTCATATTGTGTTTGCATGAAATTGACTTTTAGTGTTAAATTTTAACAGTATTTCAAATGTAGTTCCATTCTTATTAACTCAGTTTTGCTTAAAATGGTAATATTTGAGCTAAAAGTTTTCATGGCATTTTCTGCTTTATTTGCTTGCTCTGTAAACTATGAGCAGAAGTGCATGTCTGTTATTAAAATGTGAAGATTATTTTGTGCTATTTATCTTTTTCTGACATATGCTGTTAGTAAGTGAAACAACGGAGCAGCTGGGGGTGCAAAATAAAAATTTGGGCCAGCAAACAGTGGGAAAGATTCTTATCTATTGTGATGATAATGAAACTATCTTTTGCTTAATCAAAAAATTACTCCATGCATTCGACTTGTGGATTTTTTGGTTGTACTGTGCTTGCATGACTGCATGAATTGTAAGCTAAGTAGGTAGGTAAGCATACACTTATGTGAGCCACAAAATGAAGGGCCATGAGGGGAGTGTTTATACTCTCTGATCTTCTTTTTAAGGTGTCCAATTATGGGCATCAACGCTGTGCTGGGATCATATTTAGAAAAGAGCCCCTGTGTGGCACATTGGCATGCAGGCTGCCCTTCTTCCTAGATCTTCTGCAGCACGTGGGAAATGTGGAGAATTCAGTGTGAGGAGTTCTGAAGAGTCAGCCATGTGGGCTGCCCTGATGGTGGTTTGAGATTATCAGGTAGCACTGAGCAAGGAGAAGGAAGGCTGTGAGTAAGAGTCCACAGAAAATTCTGAAACTTCTGTTATTTTTAAATCCAAATAAGTACTTTTTGCTGTTTCTTGGGTGAGAATGTTTAAGTGAATAGGATATATTTAAATGGACATTGAACTGAGCAGAATATCACCTGGAAGAAATCTTTGCATTTTTTTTGAATAGAACAGGTCCTTACAGTGTAAATGTCCACTTTGAATTTTCCTTTTTTGCCCTCAAATACTCCCCTTAGATTTTTAAGTACACACAAACATACCAAAGAGATAACATCGACAGTTTCCAAACACCTGACAGTTTTTCAAAGAACATGCTTGAATGAACTATGGACATAAAACAGTTATGGAACTGAGCCTGCTCTTGGTAAGGGAAAAACTAGGGAAAAGTGAGTCTAATAAAGGTGATACTCTGTGGCAATATTCTGAGATGGGAAATCTGTCCTTCACGGTTAAGCAAGAAGAGATGGCAGGGCCCGACAGTGAGGTCAATAGGGTCCTGCAAGCAAGGAGCAGGCTATGATAAATGATGGTTCCTTTCTTGCAGTGGAAGGGCAGTCCAGAAAGATTTGGGGAGTGAATAGACACTGGAACAGAATAAAGTATCATTTGAACAATCTTCTGATATTTGTGGAATTTTATTTGGTGTAATTTTTCATCAAAGTATGAAATGTTCTTAGAATTTTTTCCTTCCAACTGTACCTTGATTAGACAATTAATCTTTGCTCCTCTCAGTTAAAATAACTACGTGAGAATAATTACAGGGTTATTCAGGAAAATCACCCACCGTCATATTTCAAAGAATTTTTTTTTTTATTTTATAGAGAAGGAAGGAGAAACTTCAGTTTGAATTAAAAATCAACTTAAACCTCATGCAATCCAGATATAGTTGTATACTAGATCAAGAAGAAGGAAGCCTTTAAATATTTATGCATTTAATTTTATTTCACTGACTTTTCCAGTAAGATTTAATGGAAAGTGTGTTTCACAGTGCAGGTTTTTAGTGTGGTTGACATCTCCATAGTATTGATTATTAAATGTTGATATTGAAAATTTGTGTGCACAGTGCTGACTTAGTTTACTTTAGTTCACTAAATTAGAGCTCTTTACCATTTTAAATGTCGGAACTGGAAAATAGGTATGAACTGCATTGTCTAGTTTATCAAATGGATTTTATTTAATGTCAGTGTCCAAAAATATAGGTCATACTTGAGGACTCCCAGGGAAGGCATACCTAGAAAAACAAATTTTGACATATATAAGCCTATTGAGCAAAGTCAAGAAAATTGTAAACAGACTGGACAAAAAACCCAAGCAGGGTAGTCAAGATCCCCTAGGACTTCAGATGGTTTTATTCTTACCTTACACTGAACAAAACCAAAAAACCCCTGAACCCTGGCATAAAGCTCTTCTTACTAATTCTAGATAGCATTTTAAAGAGAAAATTATTGAAAATATTCTGTATTATTTTTTTAATTCAGTTTCCATTTAAAACGAGATAGCAATCAGCACACACAGAGTAACTTAGAAGAGCTGGCTGGGGCTGTCATCCCTACAGAGAATATATGAAGAAATAAGGAATAAAATGAATGAGCAGAGCAAGTGACTTTGTGTTAGTTTTATCAAGGAAGCATGAATTTGAATAATGACATTCCAGCCACTTTGGCTGCCTTGTTTATATATAGTTAGGCACCAAGCTTCCCCTGAAATAAATGAGGCTTTAATTTTTCTTGCTAGCTACATTAATTATCCTGCTTTTATGCTTCTAACTAATGTGACTGTTCCCGTATCAGGTAATACACATCTGTGTTATAAACCAGCATTCACAAATACCTTCATTAGGGGAGCACTTGACAATTGTTAATAACGAGAACCACCATGATAATTTATTAGGAGATATCATGCCACAAGGTTCACTGGTTTCCCTAGTACAATCAGTAATTTTGAAAGTGGATGTCTTGGTTGTTTCCTAGAAAACAAAAGGAAATTGTGATACATTCAATTGAAGATGTAATATGTAATTGAAGATGTAATATGTAGTTGTAGAGGTACTTCTGCTCATGTATGCAAAGTACCAAATTTCTCCAGAAGTCTTTGAGAATATGTTGTAGATGTGCTCACCCATCTTTTAAGTTGTGAAGATGGACTGGACATTTTACCTTCTTTGTCACCCCTCAAGACAACGCTCTTCATCATTATCTCCTCTGTTGCAAGCAGATTGGGATGGAAATTATTATTAGAGTTTTTCCTGCCTACAATTGTTAATTTCATTATTCAGTTTTTATTAAAAAAAAAAAAAAAAAAAAAAGCCAACAAAATTTTAATTTGCTCTAGAACACAAAACAGGAGTACAGCTGTACAGAATGGAGTTAAGAAATGTTTGGAAATTTTTAATTTTATTTTGGTCTGAAGGTGTTTGAGTGGAGATCTGTAGATCCAGGACTCTCATCCATAGTTTGAGAAGAAGGTCATCCTACAACAAAGGACTCCAGTACCTATCACTCAAGCTGGATCCAAAGGAGACTCTCCAATGGGGAATTTCAGGACTTGAGTACTGCAACCAGATGTACTGGATGAACACCTACAAATAAGGAAAGCCAAAAGCATTGATTCCCCAGGCTTAGAATGTTATCCAGAACGTATGGCAGAATTTTGCTTGGAATACTGTTTGGATCTTGTAAAACTGAATTTTGCCAACATGATTTCACATATTTTCTGTCTAAACCTAGTCCATGATGGCAAATATAAAGTGTTTGGCAGGCTTTTGCTGCTGGAAAACATTTCAGTTTGACATCTGACTGTAGCCATTCGTGCTCACAGATAGATGCACCATAAAGCTGATTGTGGATGCAACATTACTATGAATAGATCTAAATGTTCATGTGTACTGTTAAACAATATTATGTGATTTCGAGACAGGAAAAAAAGTCTCTCTTTTCCAATAAGCAGAGTTATTATTCAATTCAAAGTATATACTTAAGATATAAATGCTGGTTAAAGGAAACATGATCCTATTGGTTTTGCTTTAAAAAATCATGGTGACACAGTCCACCCTAAAAGCTTTAACTTGTTTTTTCCTTATGTGTTCAATGAAGTATACCAATTATGACCAGTAAAGTGGATTATGCCTTTTAATGTGAATTTTTAAACAAAAGTAGACAAGCATACAATAAATAGTTTTTGCAAACTCAGATTCATAACTGATCTCAACTTAAGTTCAAAAGAACTTCTTGCAGATATATTTTGTTTATCTGCTGTCACTAGTATGATGCCTAAGGTACAAGAGGCATGCACCCTTTGAAGACTACAGATAGTCTAGGGAAAGAAAAGTTCTTGCTCAATCCCTTCTCAAAGGACTTTTATTGAATATGACAAGTGTCTAGAATAAGTTATAATCTTGTTAATTTGATTCTTTCAAGTAATGGACCTGGTCCTTGTAATGGACAAGACACAATTTTAAAACAACATATTTTCAGTTTCTTCATTCCTATGTTATATTTTTTGCGGTAACTTATATAAGGCTAGTTCTCAACCATACTGGAAACCTCTCTATAACTCTCTAAACAGCTGCTTTATTGGGAAGGCGATGATCCATTGTGCCTCTTGAAGGAACATTTCATAAATTAATAGGGATTACAAAAAAGGAAGTAAAAATATCTCTGAAATGGAGTAAAAGGTCAGAATTTTTTTGAGACTGAATTTAGAAGCATATTATTTTGTAGGAGGCTTGGTTTAGGTCTCTCCTTATTAATAGAATATCTTAAAATTGCGAAATCTGATTAATGCTACCAAATTTTCTTGCCGTATATGCATATATGTGCCAAAAGATTTTCTCTCTTTCCCTTCCACTTTTCTCCTTTCAGATCAACACTTATTAAGCAAAAAAAATTGGGTATCTATGTCTAGGTGATGATGTACTTCCTAACTGCATAATTAATGTGAGGATTCTTAAAGTGAAAATATTCTTTGATCACAAAAAAATTGTCCTGAAAAGAAATCTTTTTTCTGATTTGGTTGTTAAGTTTTGTCATTATTTTTTCCCCAATGTATGCTTTGATAACATTATGCTTGCTAAAGGATAATAATCTAGATCTTTGTCTTCAAATGTAAAAAGGTGGTTTTTCCAAGACAGAACTTAAACTATATTCCAGAAATCAATTCACAGAAATGATCAATGAAGGTTCATTTTGAATTTTTTTTCTCCCCATAGCTGGGAAGCTGACTACAAATATCCATGCTTGAATTTTTCAAAGGTCTAATAGTGTTCACTGGAGTGGTATTCAACAGTAAAGGATTTCAATACCTTTTGTGATTCCCTTTCTTTTCCCAACTCGACCTGAGTTTATTGGTCTTCACATCACTGTTAATTGTTTGAATCAAAATATCTATTTAATATGTTCAGTACACATAAGCAATAAACCTCACTCTCAGAAATAAATTGCCTTACTCTAGCAGTGATTATATCAAATCTCAAGGTCTCTGCTCAAAAGCAAGGATGGATAAGATAGTCCAGCTTCTCCATACAATCTGTTTTCTGAATTTCTAAATTGCTGGTTAGTGCTATTTGCTCCTGTATTTACATGCCAACCTAATAAAATTACTAGATATTTCATGTCAGGAAATAGGAAATAATTTTCCTCTGGGCAGATGGGAGCAGATCATTAGGGAAGTGACTGCATTCACTTCTGGATAACAAACTCTGCACTTCAGCAATTCAATTCATTACTGGCAACCTTCTTATCTCCTACTCTCTTGCTGATACCCCAAGACATATGGTCCTTTGTGTAGAAGTGTTAAATGTGTTATATTTTACAGGTGTCTCACATATTTATTGTACAGAAGATAATAGTGCAGATGTTCTGGAGAATGTTTTTGAGTTCAGTCCTTATTGAATTGTTTCCCACAGTTCCAGGAGACTGATCTGGTGGCTGATGCAGTCTTTTCAAGCCCTGAGTTTAATGTCTTGAGGCATTAAGGAATTTGAGAATCTTTTTATTTAAGAAAATAAGAACATCTGGGTACAGGTTCTGCCTGTGCAACATACAAGATTACAAAAATGAAATTTTAACAGACCTTTATAACTTAATGTGAAATTTGATGACATTTAAAATGGCAAAGTTTTGATCCTGCATCCCTTGAATGCAGTGTTGCAGCCTTTCCATGTTGAGATTTCAAAATATTTTTCGAAATAAAACGACTTAATTTTGTAGGTGTTGGTTCTCCTGCAAACACTTTAGCTGGTGAAACAAAATAATGAGCATTTTTAGCCTCCAGCAACCTAAACACTTTAAACATAGATGGGAAGATATGAAGCATGCCTGTGATGGTTCTGGACATTTCTTATATACAACAAAATTAGTAAGAGCTAAGGTAAAAAGAGAGCCTTAGGGCACTGAATAGTAATGTTTAGATTGCAAGGGATATTAGTAAGCAGGCAATGTCAGAATTCTGTTCCTGTACTTTCCGGGACATAACATCACAGGGATGACCCTCTGCAGTAATGCTTACAGGAATTCTCTGATAGTGTTTAAGAGTGTATAAACCCACTGACAATATATAAGTATGAATGTGAGTTTTTAACAGCTGAGGTGCCTTTTAACATAGTCAATACTGAGTTTTCTCTCCTTTCCTTTAACAGTGATATTTCTTCATTGGAATTAAACAAAAGAATTTCAGTTTTGCAGGTTTTGTAGAAACTGTTCATGTGCCTAAAAATTATTGAGATTTTTTGGAAGAAAAGGAGGGAGAAGTTTGGGATCAGCTGTGTGTTTTGGCAGATGTTAAGAACCAATTAGTGAGATGAGCCTCTACCTGAATTAAGGTGCAAATGAGACCATGTGCAGAAGCCAAAAATACAGATTTTATTTAACAATAAATGTAGATAGAGCAATAGCAAGGAATAGAAAAGAGGAGACAGAGACAAAGAGAGAGGTCAAGCAGAAGATTGTCACCACCCATGGATCCAGAGGCATCCCACTTCTCCTTCACTCTCTGCTTCGTGGTTGTGGAATTCCTAAGGTTGTTTAAAACTTCATCTTACACATCTTAGCAAACACAAGAATTAAGGCCCATTGGATACACAGGAATTGAGGCCCATTGGATACACAGTTCTATTATTCTGTAGGTTGAATGATTCCCTCACTTCTAATGTCAATTAGTCCCCGTGTTCAGTCTTTCTCTTCTTTAGAGTCTGGGTTTCTGTTGATGGGCTGTGAGTTCATCATCATGGTCTCTCCCTGCCAGAATTACCTTTTACCCATCAGAACAGATTTCAGCACAGTTGTTAATTTGGCATTGCTTTTGTTTGACCAGTGATAGGCATATAAGCAGTTGCTTCTTTACACTATTTGCCCAGTGGGAATTTTGGTCAGGATGCATTAACTAGGATGAGCTAACCAGATCTCTCCTCCGCCAGACCTTGAGTTAGCACCATCCTGTGTCTCCATTCTATGGCAAAGCCCACAGAGACAGGCAAATGTGCTCTTTAGCAAACAAATCATGAACTGTCTCATTAGCACCTGGAGCACAGATTTTCAAATTTTCTTAAAGAAAATACACAAAGGGAAACATTATTTTCATTTGAAATACAATAAAAAATGAATAATTCTTGCAGAATTCTACTCAAGAAGGCAAAGAAGTATTTTTTTAGGTTCATAATTATTTAGACAAACACATGAGACATTTAATACTCCTACTACTAATGCTCATGCAGAGAATCTTTCTATAAAAACCTGAGTCTTACTAAAATGACAGATATGACTTAAAATTTTCTGCTACTATTATCTGCATCCTTTTTCATCAATGCTGCTGAAAATCTGCAAGTATGGTAAACAGGATGCAGACTGTGTGGATCTTAGTACACTGGGCCACTGAGTCAGTGCCTCTATGCTAGAGACCTTCATCATTCCAGTCATGCTGGCTTAATACATACTGTGGGAAGGAAACTTGACAAGCAGTGAAGTTTACCCTTTTTGTCTCTTCATTTTGTGAAAATGAGAAAATTCAGACTAATTTAGTCTGTGAATGATTGATGTTTCTTACATGACCTTCTGATATGTCTTTATTTAAATATGGATGGAAAAGGCCCCTCAAATTTTAATGTATAAAAAAAATCATCAACTAATAATGGATCTTTGCCACTGTACCACTGAAAATCCCAACAAAAATCAAACCCGAATGGTAAATATTGTGTATCTCAAGGGTTTCTCATTTCTAGCTATTTTAAACAGCAGCAAAATGCAATCTTAATGAAGCATGTAAAAATATATGCGCAGTGCTTGTATGTTGTATTGAGTTATTCTGAACCATATTTCAAATCTATCAGAAACTTCAGTGAAAAGTTCAAAATAATGGTATCATTATTATAATAAATGAATGCCACTTATTGACTTGAAACTAAAATGAAACATCTGCTCTATCGTGGGAAATATTTAGCACCAATGTTTTACTTTCAGAAGTTCATTTAAGATTTTAATTGGAAGTTCATATATATTGACTTGTAGGATATAGCTCAAGACTACTGAAATAGCATAGAATATGAAAAATGTTAATGAAGAGAAAGTAAAATAAATTGTAAAATGTTAATATTTGCTGCAAAAGATGTATTATGTTTTACTCCTTTGCTCTTTGTCCTGCTTTTGTTTCTTTGATTAAATCTCTAGAGATTTCCCTTTATCCTTTTAGTGCTCTTGACTTATTCTACCTACCCTCCTTTCCTGTAGTTACAGATGCACAGAGAAAAAGTATACAAAAATAATTTTTATCAATTAATTATTTTCCTTTGATTTCATTATTATTTTCTTTTTTATCTTTAACTTTTCTAAGCCTTTTACTCATTATTATTCTGTAATATTCTGTTCTTGCATTTTTCTCTTTTGCCTCATGTACATAATTTCATCTGCCACTACCTTTCTCTAAGATTCCCCCTTTCCTTCTTTTTTTTGCCGTTTTCATCTTGTCTTTTCCTACTTCTCATCCTCCCTCAATCTGTTGTATTTCTCTGTGTTTCCTATCATAAACTGATCATTTGTCTGGTGCCAACAAATCATCACCTAAAAGCTGAATTTTAGAACAGTGTTCTGAATCTACATCACTAGCAACAAAAGCAGAAGTCGCAATACCACTGCTTTCATTTTATATTCATGTTATATTCATGGTTGTAGATTGTAGTGCAACACTCCAAAGCGGTTTTATTTTAAAAGCTAATATTTATATTGCAGTGGAGCACAAACACCTCCTTCTTGGATAAGAAGCCTAGAATAAGTATTTGGTATGGGACAAGTACAGAATGAGAAAAAATTAGGAAATAAGAAGCAATAACATTTATTTTTCTTCGGGAACTGTTTCTTTTATTTTGCTCTATTGTGGATCATGCTAGAGAGTGATTAAAATAAATATTCAGGGAAATGGATGAAATATATTCAGATGCAATCACAGATTAAAGTGTGATTCACATTTCATGTTTCTATTGTTGTCATTCAAGACGGTACTTAATAAGAGCAATGCACTGAGATCAAGAAGAAGCTCTGTAGTCAACATCACTGATAGAAGCATTTTGAGTGTTAATTTGAGTCTTAATTTGTGTATAATTGTGTCTGAATAGAAGCTTCTATTTTTTTTTTAATGTCCTTTTTTCACTCTGATTTACTAATAGTGCAGACAAATGAAGAGTGTGAATCTAGTGCTGTGTGGAAACTAGAAGGACCTGGAAATCACCAGAGAATTGAGGAGAGTTCTTCGTTCACTACTTTTTCTCTGCAAAGTCAAAGCTTATTTACTACTTTTAAAAATTAATTGAGTACATGTAATGAACCCCATTCCACAGGTACCATGAATTTTAGGGTACTCTTTATAAGAACACATAGACCCATCGCTTTAAAATGTAAAAAGTTTTCCTACTGCAAAATTACAGATAGATAATAGGGAAGAGAGATATGACCATGGATGAAGAGCTGGCAGGTCCTTCCTCCCAGTCTTGCCCAAATAAAGAGAGAGCTGGGTGAAATGACCTGTTAGGTAATGCTTGTACCTTCCCAAGCAGCTGGAGAGCAAGCCTGCCCTGGTACTGAAGCTCTGTAGTTCATGTGGCGGCTGAATCTGGGGACATGCAGGACCCATGGAGCCCCTCCTTTCCCAGGTCCAGCTCACTTCAAGGCTGAGCACATACTCCCAGGGAGAGACATGCACAGTATTAACATGGCTAGGTGCACAGACTGACAAAAGTGTGTCTATTTCTGCACAGCTCACCCCAACATGAGCAGCATAGACTGTTGACTGTTCCTCTACTCCAGTTTATCAGGATGGGAGATAATAGTGCAGCTAGCTAACTGTTGCATTGCTACCCATGCCTGCTCAATCCTCTTCTTAGCAAGTCTCTAAGCCACAGCTTCTCTGAGCTGTTAAAAATGGGTGCTCAGGACCCACCAGCTTGTGGTGTCTCAGTCTTGCTTCCATTGGCCAGCCAGTGTTGTCATCTTTCTCTTTGTACTTGTTTCTCTCACAGCCACCTTGTTCCCTTCCTTTCCTTACCTCTGACTCTCCTTCTTAGCATCACCTAACAAGTTTCTCACATCCTGCAATCCCCTGAAAACATCATTTGATAAGTTTCATGCGCTCCCCCAGACCTCTGCTGCCAGTCCATTGAGAGTCACATGCTCATTGAGACAGCAAGACCATTCAGTTGCATGCAATTAGAGGGACAAAGCTCTGATCAGGGGCAGTGGTCTCATTGTGTGGTCTTAGAGATTAACCATTAGATAATTTAACAGAAATTACTCCCACATGTCAGGTAGAATTCATCATTTATTAGTAACAGACATAGATAACATGCACAGATAGTTTAAGGTACTCATACCGAGGAGAAAAGTGTAACACCTCTCTTGAGATCATCTCTTGTAGGAGAGAGATGTCTCATATACTCACATACATATCTTTTCCACCTCTAAAGGCTGTATCACTTCATTCACCATAGACATAAATAGAATGAATGGTTTTAAGCAGATGTCTTTGACATGGCTAGAGAAGATGTTATGGCCCCTTTATTATTTATTATACATATGTATTAAGAAGGTAAATAAATAAGAAGTAATGATTTATTGATTGATAAAAGATGGTAGGATGGAAGTCTAGTCTTATGAGGAGAAAAAATTGATATTTGAAGTTAGTATAGTTTTGGTTGTTTGGGATATGATTCTACCACAAGTTATTTTGTAATAACATATCAAATATCAGTAAAAACATTTAATTAATTTTTTTTTCTAAGGAGGTTATCTCCATGAAACATCCAATATTGTTTAATTTCTGCTTTTTATTTAGGCCAGGAGGAATAAAATAAATACAATTACAATTATACAAGTAAATGTTATTTCAAACCCTCTAGCAGCAGGAATTATCTTCATAACAAGATTATGCAACAGCTGCTATCACTAGTGATCAGCTTGATAATATATTCTCTCTCTTTTTCATTTATCAATAAGAGTTATTTCATGGCATTTTCTTCAACAGGTTGGGCAGTGAGGAAGAAATAAAGCAGATTTAGGGTACTCATGTAAATATGGAAGTGGTGAAGCAGTCTATGTTCTTTTACTTTCACACAGAAATGTCTTTGGTCTTATTTGTACAGTAAGTCAGTTGTCATCTATTTGTTTTGCTTTATTTCTGATCACTAGAATGACAAGATATTGTTCAGGCCTTAACAAAATAGGCCCTTCCATTACAAAGCATCAATATTTTTGAAAGACTGAAAATTTTGTCTGCAAACCAGAAATAAGGTTGATTTCTATCATAGTTAAATTTTTGTCATAGTTTAATTTTTTGAATGGATTTCATGGTAGCTGCATTGTTAAACCAGCATAGTTATACAGTTAGCATTGCTGAAAAGTTATAGGGGTTTTTTGGGTCAGTTCAGCTATGAACAAAACAGGAAATAAGTATTAGCTAAGGGAAAAGAAAATATTTTACAAAAAACCAAAGAACATTGTGTGCATTAAGCAACACTGCAAATATAATGTGATACAATGAGGAGGATGTTAATGCATATCTTTAGAGATCTACCTGCTAGAAAACATTGATGAAATGTGTGAAGAAAATGATTTTGCCCACAAACTTCTGTATACAATAAATTCTATAAATAAAGTTGTCAAAGGAAGTAAAAAACATATATAAGTCCAGTATCAGTAGAACTCATTTTAGAAGAGTCAGTTTGATCCTAAGACTTGGTATTTACCAGGTACAGCAAGGTATTTATGACCCTTTGCTCCAGTAGTGGTTTCTCAGTCCATGGACAGCTTGGACTTGTGTTGGAGAAAGTCTTTATGTTATAATACCTGTATTCCTCCTTTAAACATGTTGCTTTCAATAGCGTGTATATTGGTCTTGTTGATTTGCCGGCAAGATGTACCTCAGACAACCTTTGAAGAAGTTGGCTCAGCTGCCATGAACCCATTCTAGCTGTGGCTATCAAAAGAATTTTCTATTTCTAGATGACCTACATACATTTTGGAAAAATGTGCAGTTGCATTTTGGCAAAATCAATTGTATTCACATGCTTTTCCTTTAGAAATTGATTAAAAATCAATTAAGTCTACATGCCAGCTTCTAACAAAAGTCAGAAATCTATTGTCATTTTCATTACTTTGTTGGTACTAACTTATTGTTTCCCACAAAATCCCTGAGTAGCATGTTACCTTACCTTTGAGAAGCAGTATTTGTGCACTTTGAAGTTGTTTTCTCACTGGAGATGGAAACATATAAATTCTGTATATAATCTAAGAGCAAGTAATTTTTTTTCCCTTTATGTGCTTTTTAGTCTAGAATAAATAGAATTGAGCATAATGAAAGGAATTTATAATTTCTTATGTCTACAGTAGCAAGACCTAGGTTATTAGGACCTTGCATCATCTAGACTGCATTTCTTAAGAGTGCAAGGGCTTACTAAAGTAAGATAAAGCATACATTCTCCTACTCTAGATCATTTTTGCTCTGGAGTCTTGTAAAAAGATCCCAAACAACAAACTAACCCATCCTAATACCATTGCAGAACATATGGTAAGACTAAAAATTTCATGTTCATTACAAAAAATAACTTTTAACCATTTACAATTCAGACATGTTTCAGTAATTGCTATCACTTATATTTGATTGTTTAGGGACATTTCTCTCACTCTCCTCTGTCTTTCAATTCCCCCCTACCTTTTTTTTTTTTTTTTTTTTTTTTTAATATTGAGTGGTTCTTGAAATTAAATGAAGAGTTAGAGATGGCAGGATGTCAGGAGAAAGGATATGTAAATAATAAGCCTAAATATTCCTTCATTCCCTAAGGAGCAGAAACAACCAAAGACATTGTTTCTGACTCACTCAATTAAAAATAGTCTAAGCAAAGGTGCCTAGGTCAAGAAAGCAGCCTGAAATGCTTTAGAAAGTTCTATTTACAAAATGGCAATACAGAAAATATTACATATGGAAATGAAATCAATTATATGATTTGGCAATACAGAAAATATGACATATGGAAATGAAATCAAATGCAAGCACATTAAGAACTGGTTCACCTTTAAAAACAGTAATGTCATCGGTTGTGTCAGAAAAAACACCATCCAAATATGAATTCCAGTTCTGACATGCAGTCCTGGCTAAAAATTCAAGGAATCTAGCATCCCTGAAACATGGTAGGATGCCACAGAATAACAAGAAAATTCAGGCTATCAGAGATTCCTGGTATTCGTCAAGCCCACCACCTGCTCAAAGCAGTACTAAGTAGATCAGTTTGCTTAAGACTTCTAGGTCACTTTTGAAAATCTCCAGGCACCTCTCTGGAAAACACAGCCTCATGTATAAACACTTGCAACTGGATCATATTATTTCCTTTTCATCCAGGCAGGAATTTCTACATTCAGCCTATTGCCTCTCTGTTTTGCTTCAGAGAATAGTATGATTCTGTCTTTCCTATTCCCTCACTTTCTGCAGTCGGTGAATATAATTTATGGAGTCCCAGGTTGAACACGCATGTAGGCAAGTTTTATAGACATAACCTGAAGGGCTGTGTGAAACCTACTCTTCTTTTCCAACCCTTCTACAGTCAGAAGAGGATTTGTTGTAAATATTTTACAATCATCTTATATTAACTTTCCAAGAAGAAAATTTTAGTCTCTCCTCCAATATGCCCTAGCATCCTTTGCTTACTCTTTCCCAACGATACCGTGTCACTAACCACTGAAAAAATTACCATTTTTTCTCTCTTTCCTTTCTACTACACAGTCATGGCATACAAAATATTGTTCTTTTTGGTCTCAAGAATTACAAGACCATCATTTCTGAGTCTCATGTGATCATGATTATTTGTACCTGAAATAATTTCAGTACTGCCTTGGAGCAAAGGTGCAGTTGGCATAAGTTTTTCTCACAGCACACCGTACGATAGAGCTGGCTCTGGTGTTTCTGATTTCCCAGCCTGCTTGTTTGACTAATTAGATGTTGGGCTCTGTAGATGGTTTTGAAGTTGTTTATTCCCTGTCTAATGACATTACATGTGCCACAGCAACTGGTAATGTAAGGTGCTCAGCTTAGGAAATACACAGGAAACATCTGGACACACCGCCAGTCTGCAGAGAGTCTTGTTTTTTCTTTACCAAAAGAAAACATCCTAGAAAGGGAGGGAAAGAAAGAGCTAAATAACAACATATTATTACTTAAGCATCCCTTATATACATTGCTAATACATGTTCAATATCTCAGAGAGAGGAAACAAAGGCCCCACATCTGCTTCTGCACATCTTCCCCTATTCTGCAATGTTGGCTTGCAGCATTTTACTCAGTTCTTGGCAGTATCTACTTTTTAGTTTCTAGCAAACATCCTAGTATTCTGTAGCTAAAAGTAAATGTATATTTGTAATAAAGAAACAATAGTTTTGGGTTTTCCAGTGGATTCTAGATTTATTTCACACTTTTCTCATAAAGTAGTTTTGTATTCCAAATGATCACATCTGGCAGCTGCCCAAGTAAAAGAGCCCTGCCAGCTGAAAGACACACTGCCAGAACATTAATATTCATACTGCATTTTGGTCTTCTCATTTGTGTACTTAACTCTCTGAGACACAGGAAGGTCCGTGGGGAGCACTGATGTGGGAGGTTCAGACTGTTGTGCATCAGAATTTCATTTAAAAAAAAAAAAAGAATACAAATTTAAGAAGCATAGACCCACTACTGCCCTTAGAGAAGTTCCATAAATAATAGCTAGCAAGCATCACGTGAGACTATAACCTGGAAGCTGCTGAAGCTGTTGACTATGCTAGCTTTAATTAAGAAGAAATCTAAGATTGTAGGTTTGTGCTACAGCTTTTGGAAGATACTTGAGAAAATGTAACCCAGTTCATACAGGCAACTGTAATCAGGAAAGCGAAATATGTTGCACATTCCAATTATAAGAAACTCACAAACAAATCTCTTTTATAACCCATCAAAGATTATGTTAGATGAACTTAGATTGTATTAGTTGATAAAATCAGATTCCAATATACATATTCTAAATTAAATTAATTGGAAAATATATTATTGATATTGTAAGAATTTATTTCAAAATACATTTTTATAATAAATTAATTATGAAAAAAATATTTATGTGTGATGTTGTTAGCATTCCCAAAATTCATCCTTGCATCTTCCATACCTTTAGGAATATCTTTTGTTATATTCTCTGTAAAAAGCAAGCCATTATGTAGTAGCCAGAGGGTGGTTAGAGGAATTTTTTATGGCTCTTACATGAGGAACAGTGGTGCAAACCTTCTAAGTGTTCCTAGAAATCCACTTAAAACTGAAGGGAGTTGCAAAAGATCCTCCAATAAAATAACATAGGTATGGAGAAAGCTTAAAGTTTTTCTCTCCTTCATTCTAAAGGGATTGTTTTTCAACACATACATAAATGCTTTTTCTAGGCAGGGTGGGTTAGTGTGTTGCTTTTGTAGCAACAGCATGGTTTAGCACAGCCGCATGTGATAAGAAAGGCAGGCATGGTGAGGGCCCAGCTCATTGCTTACTGATCACAGTCAGCACAGTCCTGTACTTTTCTTTAACTAGGTGTAGGTTATCAGCCAAACATTTTTTCTTTCCATCAGGTAAAAGCACTTGCTTTCCAAATTAAGGAAGAATTCAGTATTTTTAGAGTAGAAAAACAAGATTGACCAAATAATCCCTCACTCTTGCTCCTGTAGTCTATTACTTTAACTCCTTGTTGTTTGTCAGTTTAATTTCTTACTATTTGTCTCCTTCATATAGAGATAAAATATTTACCTAGCTTTTACTTTACTTCTTGCTGTAGTTATAAAAAGAAAAAAAAAGTAAACTAGCTTGCTGTGTAGAGGGAAGTTTGGAAAAAGATTTTGATTGAACCAAGGTTCACTTTAACTGAAATATGCCTAGTAAACAGAAAATTTCAGAAATGGGACTTGTCCTGTCACCAAAAAGAAAAAAAAAAAAAAAAAAAAGAAAAGAAAAAAAGATCTTGAATAGATTTTGTCAAAATACAAAGAGTGGGGTGTAACTAAAATGGCATTTTACGAGATTAACCTTTTTTTGACTTCAAAATTTTGGAGAGATTTAGCTATCAGTGACAAAGAGAATTATAAAAAGCTTTGGACCTTTATTTTAGCAGAGGGCAAAAGGATAGGTCAGAGTACTGATAGCTGCTAGGAGAAGGTAACAGTCTCTCTGAGTTTGACTATCTTTTCTGCCCAACAGGGCAAAGCAGGGATTTTTATGACAGTTTAAATTTTTCCAATCTTCGTGAAGAATGCATAGCAAGTAACCATTAACTTTTGTAGCTTATGCATCACAGAAGATCAAGTATTCTTTAGGATGAATAAACCTCTGCTAAAGTTTTAGATTTTTCATCTAAAATGAAGTGGATGAGTAGCTCATAAGGCATACACAAGAGCATAACATTTGCCCAATATTGCTGTGACAAATTCAACTTGTGTCACAAAACAAGGATTTAAAGAATCCATTTCAGACTCCCCCAACTAGTTTGAAAATGCAACTTGGTAATTTCAGACTACTTGCAAAGACAGTTTTTATTCAATGCTGAGGATGTAAACAATAAACACCCATTTGCTCTTGTGCGATTTTGGTCAGTCACCAACGAACACTTTTCCATTACACTCTTGCAGGGGAGCCCTAGTACCAGATAAGATACCAGATAAGTACATTTATTGTGTACTTTCTTAGTAGCACAACTTTTTTACATCAACTGATAGAACAGAGACAGAAAAATCTAAGAAAGGTTAGTGCTAAAGTGTCTTTTCTCTGTACGCACATACTCATATGATGTGGAATTTCCTACAGAAACACAGGAATGACTTGATTCCTCTCAGACACATATGACTATAGAATTATTTATGTAGTTTAAGATATTCATGGCATTCTCTCAACCAAGATCTCATTTGCTTATCTTGAAATATTTTTTCACTCGAAATCTGACACTTGTTTTCCTTTACTAAGTTGAGCTAAATAGATAAATATTTTCTCACTCTAGATAAGAAGCCTTATTCAACTGCTATAGCACTGTGTGGGAGTACAAGGAAGGGTTAATCATTAAATAATTATGGAATGAACAGAGTGATTGATTTATTTGTCTAGTGGGTGGCAAATGAGAGAAATACAGCATAACAATCATATTTTAAAAGTGTTTTTTCCAGTCCATTTCCAAGCTCTGTATACCTGTATTATTAAAACAAATCCCGACTGAGTAGCCCTATTTATGGAGCATAATTTGGTGTCTTCAGTGCTCAAAGCTAATAGTTGCCATTTCTTTTTGTCTAAATACTCATAGCTGCCTTGCTCTTCAGGCAGTCCAGTGAGTGAAATGCTGGCCTACAGCTGACTGATTTTCAGTTGTGAAGGAAGATGAATCTTCATTCTAAAAATGGCAATATTTTTCATTTTCCCTTTAAAATGACATGCCACCAGAAGAAGGGAACTACAGTAGTGGACAATAAGTATGAATGTGGTATAACTAACAAAGACAGTGCTGCAGTACAACTCCATTTCAAAACCAGTACAGATATCAGATGTGCTAATGTTTGGAGCAGGTTATATTTAAAAAAACTTAATTAAAAAAGTATACCTTTTTTCAAAACATGTCATTGACCTCACACAATTCTGGTATATCATGATATAGTAGACTACCACCCACCCCATTTCCAAAATCTCCTGTTTTCCAAAACAGTGGAAATTTTTACAGGAGAAAATAAATTAAATACGTTTTAAAAAATTGCTAACATCTCCTGGGAGAAATGTATTAATTCTCACAGCTCCAAATTATACAGTAAATTTTGTGTCCTTTGGACTCAGTAAATTACATGACATGATGCAAGAAGCAATATGGTTGTACAGTAAAAAGTCAGAGATAAATACAAAAGGCAGCTGAACCAGTGGTGTAAATAAATTAAAACATTTATTTAATTTAGAATTATATAAGTTTGTGGGTTATAGTATTTCTTAGGACCAGGAGTACATAAGAATTGATATTAAACAAATGTTTTATAAATAAAATAAATATTTTTGTGGATTTGGCTGCTTTCCTCATTCTTTCATCTAAAGAACCTAAACTCAAAACTACAATACTTAAAATTACTCATCTTGTAAATTAAAATCAAAAAATTCTTTTCTTACCTGCTCTTGAAAATATTTGTATGAAAAATAAAAAGAAGTGTCTTTTTTTAAAAGTATTTTCAGTTTTCTCAGGAAAAGGCAGTTTCAGCTAGGCTTTTTATTTCTGCAGCTCAAATGCTTACAACTTAAATATTTGTAAAGAGTGAGAAAAATAACTCCATTTTCTATGGCTGATTCTGAAACCTTTGTTCTTTTTCTTTGAATAGGCGTAGGCAAACATGTAATTTGTCCTGCCTTTTGTCTAACTGCAAACAATAGATTAAGTTCAGCTGAACATGCAAGGGAAAAGACAAAAAGCAAACATTGTCAAGCACTTTCCATTAGCTGGATTTCTTTTTCTTTTTCCTGAAAATGCCAGAGTGCAGTGAAGCTTTTCTTCTCTTTGTTTTAATAATCATATCCAGTGGGTATGGCTCTCAAGGAAATTGAAAGGTCAAGATGTGCACGCTTATAGCTGGGGTGGTAGCACAGGCTTGCACATCTTCTGCGGGAACCTTTTGGATCACAGCTGCAAAGAGCTGTAAAAATTTAAATTATTTAAGGCATAATCCACACGGGTTTTGAGATATTATTTTTTCCCTATATATAATGTAAATCTACCACTCTGTTTCAGTTTAAAGCCATTCCTCCTTGTCCTATCACTGCACATCCTTGTAAAAGGTCCAGCTCTCTTGTAGAATCCCTGGAGCCTTCTCTACTCCAAACTGAGAGGTAGACCAAGTAGGGACCACTGGAGCTCACAATATTTCTGGGTTAGGTAGTGTGGATAAAAACCTTGCTCTGTAATTCTTAAGTGTGACGAAAATTATAGAAAATTGTACTGCAGAGTAAATTTTATACAACAGAATCATTCCTTGTTATATAACTTCTGCTTGTGAAGCACAACAGTTTTTTCACTGACACCCCCGAGATATAAATTACATGAGATTTACTTGAAAATTTACATAAGATACACTTCTCTGACCAATTTCCTTAAATTTTGATTAGATTTTGTAATAGATATTAGATGTGGTCCATGGCAGTCTGACCTTTTGATCAGATCACAAGTTCACATATATGCAACTAGAAAATTCATATGGGGGGAAACAAGCAGCTTAATATTAAAATTCAATTCATTGAACACTGAAGCATCATAGGAGTGTCATGTCTAGTTTTACTGAAAACCATAAATATGTATCTTAATTTGATACCCATACCTTAAGGTTGTCATATTGTTTTGAGGCAGAGTTTCTGACTTGAAAACTGTATAGGAAAATCCAAAATTTCTTTTAAATAAGGCATACTAACTTCAATCTTTTATTGAACTTCTGAGTAAAAGTGTGGTCTTCTGAATTTGAGTAATCACAAAGTTCATCAACAACACATGAACAGCCATTTCATTTCTATCCTTTGTTCTTTGGAGACATGCAATCAGCACTCTAGAGACTTAATGAGCCTTCTTTTCAGAATGGCTATATTTCTTATAAAAAAGATTTGTAATAAAACAATCATTTCACAGAAAAAGTATGTGATTTCCTACCCTCTAACTGGCCCCTGCTATGCAAGATTTTAGTTTTTAAATTAGCAATAGGCAAGTAGATTTTGCCCATTCTATTGTATAAGGAAATATTATTAAATATTCAAGCTTTTAACTCTACAAATTATTTAATTTGAAAAAAAAATAACCAAGCTAAATTTAACTTTAATAGTTCTGATTTTAATAGCAAAATTCAGTGATATAAAAAAACCCCCAACAAATCAAAAATTTGCTCTTAGAAATATTTCTTAGAAGGTTTACATTGGGACACTGTCAAGCAAGAGAACAAACATGAAAATTGGCTTTCACAGAGATGGTGAAAGGCCATGCCAAGTGAAGAGGTCACTTCTCCTGCTCTCCAAACCTCATTGTATCTGAGCATTATTTTTTTCCTAGAAATTAAAATCTTTGATAATTTTAGTCAAATACATACATGATTTTGGTGTTCATGGCTTGCTTTGGAAAAGGCATACTTTGGTTAAGTGTTTGTAAACATAACCTTCTTCCCACTTTAACTTATCTGCACACCAAAGAAACAACCTAACACTCAAAAAAATCTTCCCAGAGTCTTTAAAGGAAAATCTGAGATTCTAAATGTTAAATGTTATAGATGTGCTTTTGTTTCCTTTAATAATTGTGTGATTTAGAAGAAAAATATTAAATCTAACTCCATTTAGTTATTTTCATATTGGAATATGTTGGTATGAAAGGATAAGCTTGTTACTGTTTTGCTAAAGCAGAACAGACTGAGTGAGAGTGATCATGAGATTAAATGGTGTATTAAAAGCAGATGAGCTTTGGCACAAATAGTGGTGTTCCTGTGTTCCTAATATCACTTTGATTCCAATGTTCAGCAGAGCATGAATGAAGTAAGGATGAAAATGTTTTGCTTTGTCTTGCAGTGAGCTAAGTAACACTTTAGATTTTGCATAGCCAAATCTCCATCTGAATTAGAAACTATGCTTTTACAGGGAAATATGGATTCTGCTAATTAGTGTATGGTTTGGTATAATTTAATTAGAAATGGTTTTAGAAATGCTTTTAGGTGCTTGTGTGATAATGCTGAAGAACACAAAATCAGACAGTATGCAAAACTTCAATTCAGGTTTGTGCAGTTGTATTGGGTTTGCATTGCCTGGTTTTTGGGAGCAAGCAGACCACAGGGGTGGCTTCTGTGAGAAACTGCTGGAAACTGCCTCCAAATCTGATAGAGCCAATCTCTGATGGCTCCAAGGATGGATGTGCCATTGGCCAAGTCTGGGCCAAATAGAAATGGTGTTAACAACTCTGTGAGGACATATTTAAAAAGAAATCCAAACAAAAGTTGTTGCACAACTGTAATTGCAGCTTGAGATGAGTGGAGTGAGACAATTTGAGGAGAACAACTCTGCAGGCGCCAAGGTCAGTGGAGAAGGAGGGGAAGGAGGTACTCCAGGTGCTGGAGCAAGGATTCCTCTGCAGGCTGTGGTGAAGATCATGGTGCAGACCATGGTGAAGCAGCTGTGCCCCTGCGGCCCATGGAGGTCTCTGGGGATGCAGAGATCCATCTGCAGCCTATGAAGGAGCCCCGCACTGGAGCAGGTGGATGCCTGAGAGGAGGCTGTAAACCCAGGTAGTGGTTTGAAAGCAAAACCAGTGAGACACTCCAAGTCAGATATACAATTTAATAGGAAGAGGAAAAAAAAAGACGTAAAGTAAAATAAATGCAATAATACATAAGACTGCTGACAGAGTCAGAATACAACCTGACACCCTGTTGGTCAGGGTGTTGGAAACAGTCCAAAAGTAAGCCCTTCTGGAGTAGCAGATGAGGTCCTGTTGGAGGTAGAGATGGTCCCGTAGAGAAAAGGGTCCAAAGATGGGTCCAGTCTTCCTTTGGGAGTCCTGTGGGAACACTGGATGACTGGTGACACTTGTGGCTCCTTTTTATCTAGGTAGAAATGGTTTGGCTCGTCCTCCCTGGGTAGGGCATCTCACAATGGGATGATGTAATATGTCATGTCGTTGGTGAACTTTAATGGCCCATTAACAGAAGATATCCACATGAAGGTAGTGGAAGCCTGAACAGAGATAAGAAACAATGCCCCACCCAGTTTTAACAGCTGGGTTGTTATCAGAAAGGCAGTCACCCCCTTTCTTCAGGAGTTACAACAGATAAAGAAAAAACACCTCCCCAACTGAGTTTCAACAGATGGAATAGAATAAACATTTTTTTGGTTACAAAACCCAAGACAATCCGTGGGAGGCCCAAGGTGTGAGGGGCCCTGGTCCCATGCTGGAGCAGCCTGTCCTTGGAGGACTGCACCCCATGGAAGAGTGACCCATGCTGCAGCAGTTTGGGGAGGGCTGTTTGCCTGGGGATGGACTCAGCAGCAGCTCACAGGAAGCTGCTGCTCGTGAGGTTGGAACCACATTGGAGAAGGTCACAGAGAAAGAACTATCCTCCATGGGAGGGATCCCACGGTTTCCCTCCCTCATTGCACTGCTGGTGTAGAAGGTAGAGCTGGGAGGGGGGAGGGGTAGGGGGAAGGCCTTTTGAAGGGCTTATTTTACTTCTCATTATCTTGCTCTGATTGTGTTAGTAATAAATTCATTTTGTATCTTGAAGTGGAACCTGTTTTGCCTTTGATGGTATTTGATGAGTGATCTCTCCTGGTCCTTAACTCATGAACCCTTCATTAAATTTTCATTAAATGTTCAGCTGCAGAGGGGAGTGAGTGAGCAGCTTCCATGGCATCTGGCCTGGGTCAACAACCCATGACAGTGGTGGATTTCTATCTGAAGTTTGTCACAGTCAGGTCCTGCCTATTTATGTGCACTGAAATACGGCGAATTTCTTGAAAAACTCTGAACAAGGATGCAACTTTTTGATGTACCACAAAATCCTTTGTGAACCTCATTTAGGAAGATAGGTAGCTTGGAAATTAAAACACTGAACAAATCTTATGCTGCATGAATGAGATTTTTCAGAACTGCCTTAGCAACCACCAAGCAACAATCAGATGATCTGGTATCAAGGATAGCTGGCAACATGGAACAGCTTGATACCAGCAGAGATCTGATGGTTTGTAATGTGTAGGATGTGATTACTAATTCAAATTAGAAAGCATTGGCATGTGCTTGTTTAAGATAGGAAACACACAATGCTAGCCTAGAAACCATTACGTTTCACAGGATTGCATTGCAGCCTCACCGAAAAGACTCATTGCATAAACTTTTCTCACTATGAGGAAATGAAATCCTACAGGAAATGGCAGTGTGAGTTCTATAAAGTCAATAAGCATTTTTGTGTCCAAGTATATATGATGAGTGGTTGTTTTTTGGTTTTTTTGGGGTTTTTTTGTTTGTTTTTTTTTTTTTTTTGTTTCCCTCAACTTTAAAGACTTTAAAGTGAATCAGTAGTAGCTGATTCACTGGAACACGGATTTCAAGAAAAGGTCAATCTATCTAAAGCATGGCAATCACCTATCCAGAAATGCTAGAGCTAAGCTGGTATGAGCTTTCTAGCAGTGACAGGATAACCTCAGCTACTATTCATCAGATAACCTTCCCCTTCTGTACCTTGCTTGAAATAATAACATATTCTTCTCTGCTTGTAGTAAAAATAAATATTTTACTTGTACTGGGATGTCAGGTTAAGTAATTTTTAGTTGGGATTGCCAAATAACGAAATTATCAGAGTAAAAAAAATAGTGTACAGACCTGAAGTTCAAACGTCCTTACTAATCCACATGCCTGCATGTTCCCATGTGTGCTGTTTAGTTTATTCACTTTATAAATGATTTAGAAAACAGAAATCTCCATTCATAGTGAGTAATTTTCCCAATGGACATTACATCAAATTTTCTGGCTTTAATTCAGTCAGTTAATTATATTGCATTGTCCATAATTTTTATACTAACTATGGGAAAAACAATGTTTGAAAGTGTACTAAAATATCTTAATATATTTTTTTACAACTTAGGTTTAAAGACATTTTTACCATGAGTGTGATTCACTAGGGAGGTGATGACTTGCTTGTACTTCCCTTCCAAACATTTTCTGTGGACCATTATTGAGTGTGATTTCTACCACAACTGGCAGTGTAATGACAGCATCAATAGGTTGACCAGCACTTTTTGAAATCCAACCATTTTGCTTAAAAGCAAAACAAAACAAAGCAAAACACAACAGAAAAGTACAAAAAACAGTATGGTTGGGTTCACTATGGGTTCACTACAGACTAGTATTCCCAGTCTCTGACAGATTTTTACAAATTTTTGACACATTTTTATGGCATTTGTTTATGAAACTAGAAAGGTTAAACTTATTTTAATACTTCTGTAACTGCAGTAAGTACAGTCTATACATAAGGTCATTTACAAGACACTAAACTTCCTGAATCCTCTGGTCTGATCCAGTGAGATACTAGTTTTTGTGCTGTAATCTGCTTTGGGGAAAGAGTGCTAGGTCTCTCAGCAGCTCTGTCAGTATAAAGATACCGCTCTGAGTAATTTAGACATTACTATAGTAAAAGAATGTTAATTTGGGTTGTTTGGTTGTTATAGTAAGTTTTGTCCTGTTGAAATAAAATTGAAACTCTCCCAGACTTTTGGGAATTGCAAATTGGCTATCTAGCTATTAAAAGTAGGAGTGGCAATCAAATTTCCTTCACCTTGACTGGTATCCTTAGTGCAGTCCTCCCAACTCATTACTGGAATGGCTGGACAGCCCCTTGCCCCTATTACTGCATGTCTGAGATCACTGTTGTCTGCCAGAAGAACTGGAGAATTCCCAAGGGATCCATTCACTCAGACTCCTTACCTCTCACTAAAGAAGGTCCAAAGGCAGCAGAAAGAGAGGAGTGCACAAAACAGCAGAGCTGATACACCACTGTAGGGAGGATGTAGTAAGAGCACAAAACACAGAGAAGGCTGAAGGGTGCGAGTGGTGGGGGCACACTGTGGCTTTATGTCTGAAGCTGCAGAACAGTACAGCAAATCTGATGATGCTCAGCTGTCGAGAGGCTTCGCTTACACAGCAGCAATCACAGATTTTTGGCTCAACAGATCAAAAGGAGTATCCACTTATCTAAAGTTACCTGGTCACGTCCAAGCAAATGTGTTATGTGTGGAAGGAGATGTAAAGCAGAAAATAGGAGTTTAAAAATAATATTTATGGGTTTGATATTTAAAGACCAGTAAATCCAATTTAAATTTGTAATTAAAATCTTCTGTGTCTATTTAATTTCAAATTATCTTCTAACTTTTTTGAAACAAAATGAACTATTTTTAAAGTGTGTAGTTATAGTATGAGCTTTTTAGCAACATTTTATTTTATGAAAAATGTTTATATCCAGAGGTGGCTGGAAGTTTTAATTGATTTTTCACACTTCAGTGCAGTCAGTTCTTGCAAATACTTCTTGTGTGTCTTGCAGTGTCCCAAACCCAGATTTAATTTTGATGTGGCAAGGGAGTTATTGTGCCTAGAATTCCAACATATTATTTTAAATATTTTTCAAGTTTAATGTCAAATAAATGTATTTGTTTTGTGGGTGTTGAGCTTCATCTTATATGCTTCAAGCATCTTCTGAGTTTTAAGCTGTCTACGCAGCATGAATGGTGAGATACAATCTGCATTCCTGGCCTGAGTCGTAGGATCTTATTTTTGAAATCATCTCAGTGAAAGAGAAAGACTTCTTAACAGGCTCTTCATCCTTGGACATTAAATTCCATTTGGTTTTGAGCGGGGGAATTCTCACTGAAAATACTTTTGGTGTTTTATATGTATAGCCAATATGTGTATGAGGATTTACAGGATTTAGCTTACACTATGCCTCAGAAGGAATAACTGATACAGTATGTGGCTAATGGTTAATATTTAGTAGATAATTTAAATGGTAGTTCATATTTTCAACTTTCCTTTTAATAGCTGACTATATACTCAACTAAAATTTCCAGGGTTTAACCATAAAAGATTATGAAAAACAGGATATATGAAAATAACAGTAAGAAATATCTGTGTTTGCAGATTTTGCAATTGATAGTACAAATTAATAGCGCACTTGCTGCACTATTAATATTTAGGTATATTTATACGCTTCTTTTCTACTGTATTACAGGTTTCATTACAATCAATATCTCTTGTTCAAAGAGGAAATCTGTGCATAGTTATGAAATGAGCTCTAATATCATACATTGGCTATGTTAAAAGGGTACGAGTCAATATAGCAGAAGGGTTTGGTGAATGGATGCTTAAGGGAAGATATGTCTTTTCTCTCAGGCCAATATTGTCACTGAGGAGAAAAAATTTGCTCTTTAGACTGTGACAAAAATGTTTTTTCTTACCCTTGCCCATCCCACTCTAGGAGCAAATTCAAAGTAGAAGATTGAATCTTGTTTGGCTTCATGTCTGCTGGGAAATTTTTAGTAGCCTGGTTTTAAAACTGAGAACAAACTCAGAGAAAATAAAAGGTGTGACAGTGTGGCAGTGACTGGGAAAATATTCCTTCACAGTTACACGCATGGGAGCTCAGTAACCTTTGGTACACACAGGATTCAGCACTTTATCATCAGGACCAGAGAGGCAAGGGGGAGACCAGCTTTTGTTGCCTGAGGACATCTTCCTGTAGGAGAAGTTTAATTAAAATATGTCCTCCACTGTATTTTATCTTGCAAAAGGCCTGCCAGTATTTCAGTTAATACCCCTATAAATTCCTTTGCCAAGTGTCTTTAATTTGACAACAGCCTTGTGAAGCAGAGTCCTAAAGTCAAATATATGTTGCTTCTCTGGGAATCTGTGAGTGACTTCAACAGCAGCAGCTGGAAGGAGAGGAGAGCAATGAGACTTAAACAGATTAGCTCTAGATCTGATACAAATGATCCAAATATCAGATAACTGTGTTTTTTACAGGATCATTTTCAGGACATGTTTTAATCTCTAGAAAGAAAATGTGTTGTTCACCCTAAAAGGCCTGTTATGTCACCAAGTTCCTGTTTGGGAGACAAAAATTCTGTTTTTATCTGATATATTTGGATTTGTAGTTATGTTGAATTTTATGTTAAAACAAATTTTATATCCACAGAATTCTATGTTCTCTTTATTGAAGTTAAAATATATGTCAAAATTCCAAATGACAGTGTTCCAAAGCTAGGGAGTTTCTTGTGCTCTTGCCTTTGTTGCCAGATTGGCTTACACTCATTGAAATGAGTGGAGTGAAACTTTGGACTTAGGTAAGTGAGTTGAGAAGCTGAGGTTATATATATCTCCTTTGCACTAGGACGACTCTCAGATTGTAAAGGAAGGAGACACTGATGGAAATACAAATAGCGGAGTAATGTCCTTAACATGAAGCTCCTGTAACTTGGAATAAAATTACTGGAACTAAATAACTAGCACTGAAAAAAAACTCAAACAAAAAAAAAAAACCAAAAAAACCACCCCCAAAAAATCCCAAAACAAAACAAACAAACAAAAACAAAAACAAACAAAAAACCCCACAAATTTGTCAATGAGGCAAGAAGTTCTTAGAAAGCAAAAGAACTCAGTCTGTTAGTATGGTTCTGTGCCATGCTTAGGGAAAGAAAGCTTACTTTAGCAAAGGCATGACTTATCTTCTCTGGGTTTCTGCCTCTATTTGTCTATCCTCACAGCATTCTTTATTCCTTAGGGAATCTGTGGAAGGGAACAGAGGCTTTATTAAAGACTCATTAACCTAAAAGTTAGTGAGCATGATGTTTTTTAGGTTCTGCAAAATTATTTATTTCACTGCCATTTCACTTGATTTCCCAAAATTTCATGTTGTCTAGCAATCTGTCAGAGAGTTGGTTTTATTTAAGTAACTGAAGAAATACCCTTAATAAGCAATCTAGTTTCAGAGTTCAATTTTACAGAAAAAATTTGGGGGTTTTTTGACTTGTTGTCTATCTGTAACATTTGCAGAGTTTTCTTAAATTTACCAAGCAAAACTTATTTTTGAGATGAGAATAAGGAACAGAAAATTTAATCTGGATATAATTAATCAGAAATAAATTATAAAATAAAATCCATGTGGAGTTCCTAAAGTGGAGTAAGAAATTTTTGAAAGATGAGGTTCCAAAGAAAGAGCAAGAGACTTCCTAAAATATAAAAATACTCTTATTTTTTCAAACTCCTGAGTCACATAATGTTGCTCATTATGTGAAATCAATATTTAAGTTCAAAATTTCTAAGTATTTACAATTGCCTAAAAATCTGATATCAATAAAGGCTCATCAGAAAGGTGTAAGGAATCCATAATTAGAGGTACATAGTGGCAACCATAAAATCAAACTGAATAATATCTTAATGGTTTGATAAGAAAAGAAGAACACAGTTTAACACATGAACTAGTTAATAGATTAAACTTAGGTATTTAAATTATTTAAATTGGGTATGGTTTATTTCCATATGTCAATTGTACTGCAACTGTAAGATGAGTAATTGTCTTTCGACTCTTCCCTCCTTGGGAGAAGTCCCATTGTTCAGAGAGCTACAACAAAGCCAACAGCCAGCTAGACTAAGAACCAATTGACTCCAAATGGATTCTTCAGATAATTTCTTTTAGGCAAACTCCCTAAACACATACTTTAAATACCTCTTGACAGAAAGAGAAAAGAAATTCTACAATAAAATGTTTCTCTTCACTTGAATGTAAAGATGTAATGAAATTTGGTCCTCAGAACATACTGGATGAAATGTGTACATTTAAGTCTTTAGTAAAGACTTTATTACCAGTTAATATAAATTATTATAAAGGTTTTATTTTATTCTTAAAATAAGAAACTCAATAAGTATGTGGTACATGGGCAAAGAAAACAATATTTCATTAAAAAAGTATGTGTGTGCGTGTATGTGCCTAGATTACAGCAAACTTGCTAAACTCATTTTCCACAGGTTTAAATCTACATGCAAATAGGAGCATAAGGAATAGCAAGCATATTGCCCAAGAAGATATCATATTGTGATGGCATTATAGTACTAGTTCTACTGTAATTTCTAAAAACTATTTTAAAGAAAATGTTATTAGAATGTTACCAGATAAAACAGTTGGCAACACTCTACCACAATCATTGCAAAGGCACAGCACAGAAGATTGAGTAGCACAATGAAATGTATTTCTCTTTAAAGACAATTGCTTATGCCGTGTATGAATAATGCTCTCTGTGATGACATTTAGTCAAATTAGTGTAAAGCTATTAATGTAGGTTAGATATATTTTGACTTCTGCATCAAGCACAGGGGAAGACCATCATGCCAGTGTGAATATTCTCAATGGCAGCTGATCTCAATGCTTTAGCTAATTCATTGTCTCCTTGGCAATCAAATCATATTACGACTATGATTCTAAAAAGACTAAGACAGGGTATATTAGAACCAGATTTCTCAGCACAGATGTTACACTGCAGTAGCTGTACTGAAAACAATTACTTTTCTTTCAAATTCAGACAGTATAACCCATTTTCCTCTGAGCATGATGTTCAGAAAGAGGATTGATTCTCACAGAAGATGAAAATATTATTAGATAATAAGATTCAGGATTCTTGTTTAAAAATCTTTGCATCACAGTTAGGACAAAGGTAATACAAATTTAATAGAAATTCCCTGTTTGAGTATTTTGACTTGTCATCCAAGTGGTTAAATTCATCGAATCATAGAATGGTATGGTTCAGAAATGATCTTATAGATCTTCTAGTTCTGACCCCCCTACATATGCCAGGAACACCTTCCACTAGACTAGGTTGCTGAGAGTCCCATCCAACCTGACCTAAAACACTTCCAGAGTTGGGGAATCCACAACTTTCCTGGGCAACCTTTCTGTGCCTCACCACCTTACAAAAAAGATTTTCTTCTTCGTATTTAATCTAAATCTACCATCTTTCAGTTTTAATATTTCTCCCCTTGTCCTCTGACCACCTTCATGGCTCTCCTCTGGACTCACTCCAGCAAGTCCATGTCCTGCTCGTGTTTGTATGCCTTAGAACTGAACATAGTACTCTAGGTATATCCATCAAATCCATATCTCTTCAGTTAACAGACAAGAATGTTGTGTTGGATGTTGTGAAACGCTTCGTAGAAGTCCAGGGAAATATGTCAGTTGTTGTCTTATCCACCAAAGCTCTAAGCCTGTCTCTGAAAACCACCAAATTTTTCGGGCATGATTTATCCTTAGGGAAGCCATTTTTTCTATCACAAACCACCTCTTTATTTTCATGTGCCTGAATAAAATTTCCAGGAGGATCTGGCCCATGATGTATCTCGGCACAGAGTTAAGAATGACTGGTTTGTATCTCCTCCACAATTGTGGGAGATTCCCATTTTTTTCATCAGTATGAACTTCTCTTAAATGTCATAAATTCTCAGATATTCTGAAATGTTCTCTAGTGGCTTATCCCCTTTGTCTGCAAGTACCCCTGGGACCTGAGGATGCATCTTGAACCCCATCATATCCTATAGTGACCAGTACTTCATTCTCCCAGTCCCTGCTTCTGCCTTCTCCAACAGGCATGGTGTGTCTGAGCTCTTGCTAGTGAAGATTGAAAAAAAATGTCACTGACTACCTCAACCTTCTCCATGTCCTGGGTAACAAAGTCTCTGGTTCAAAGACTAAAGTATAATAAAAACACAAGGTCTTTGAAAATGAGTTTCAGATACATCAGGAGCTTGAAAACTGGGTGACATATTTAAGATGCATTTTGTTAAGATGTTTAAATGTAGAGTTGTGGTTCAGCAAGTGGGCTATTGCTTAGTGTAAAGTTTCACTAGTGCTTAGTGATTTCATTTGGATTAAATGTAAATAAATAGCATGTTTAAAACATACAGACTCAGAGTTATATATTAGAGATGTGTTTCAGGTTTAAGAAAACTACTGTGAGTCACCCTAATTGTGAATGGGTAGTTGGCTAGGAAATTACTCTCCTGATTTCCTTCAGCTATGGAGAATAGTCTTTCCAACTCTAGGTTTGTTTTGGGATTGAGGCTGATTTGACATTTTAAAGGCAGAATGAACAGTGGATTTCTGAAAGGATAAATATTCAGTTTGTCATGTTTTTTTCTTGGGTCATGCAGACAACCAGAAGAAAGAGATGTGGAAAACAACTTTGGAGTCACCTCAATTACATCAGCACTGTGCCTTCTTCAGTTTGACATAAGAGGTGTGGAGATCCTAGTGGATTTCTGAGATATGTCAGGACAGATCCAATTAACTCTTGTAAAAGGCTGGAAAGGGATTTCTTACAAAAAAAAACCTGCCTTGTGGCAGGCAGTATCCTAGTTCTGACTTGAAAGGTTGTAATTGTCTCAAGGTTGTAGTTAACAACTTTGTTCATGTGATATCACCGATGAATAGATGGGACACTTTGACGTTGTCACCTACAATGTGGTGATGTAACACCATAAGTGGCCCAAGCACAAGTAGTCATTTCTGTTCTACTGAGCCTTTTTCTTTCCTGAGAGTATGCATCTCCCTCTCTAAGAAGTACACCTTGTGTGCAGCCCTGGAAAAATTATAATGAATGACCTATAAATTTTCTCTGGAGCAAATCTTTAAGACTGTTCTTGATCTAGAGGCAGGTTTAATCCATACCCTATGTCCTGGAGATTACTTCAAGGTACTTGTCCAAAAGTTGCACAGAACCAGGTTTCAAAGCTGGACTCTTTGGAAAAATAAATTACAATTTAAATGCACAATCACAGGAGCAGAAGAGAGCATATGAGTATTCCTGTAAATTCCTTCACAGAGTTAGGTACTGAGAGACCAAAATGTCATTAATCAAATAGTAGTTGTAGGAGTGTTTGTTTTATGAAAACACAATGAATGAAATAATCTTGTCAGAAAAAAAAAATGTTTCAATTTCATTTTTCTCTTCCTTTTTTTTTTTTTTAATATTGGCTTTCAACATCTGCTAGGGAAATTTGTACAAAGTAGTTATGTATCTAAAAATCAATGAAATGGCTGTGTTTGGACAAATGGCCCAATTTAATGCCACATTGCCATTGTGTTATCCTTTCTATTAATAATTTCGAATGCATTGCAAAGCAAATTGGCCTCTAAAAACTAGGGAATAACTTTTATTATGTTCTATTATCTGTGCTTTGAATATGTCTCTTTCAAATCCAGAAAGAAGATCCAGGAAGAAGGAAGTATTTATTACTGTGAAATTCTGTTCTAAAATACGGGTTAAGTAACATTCTAGCAATGATTCCAACAGCTGAATGCCAGAATGATGAGCTTTTATCATATGGAAAAGCTTCTTAATTATGTATTCCATAATGCTCTAAAATTAGTTGGATGGCCTCTTTTCTGACTATGTAACATTTTTCAAAACATTTTCTCTAGTATAATTTTTGGTGTCATGGCTACCTTTTTACATAGAATTAGTGGAATAACAGCAGTTGCTGCCAGAACATTTTCTCACAACAACCAAAATCTCAGTTTTACTTTTACTTTTGATATAGTTGAAAACTGATAGTTAGGGGAGGTACAGAGAAACCCCGATTGTTGATAACAGTTGTGTGTGCAATGATTTTATGCTCTCTAATTTTCAAAATTCTTTCTTTAGCATAGCTGGCATATGGAAAAGATACAGTTATAGTCCTTCACCCACTCCTGTTAAATATATTGCTTTAATCTATCTACCCTATCTACTTCAATATAAGCATGCCAAATTAAAAGGAGATCATTTTCAGAGGGAGGGAACTGTCTTTGTAGTGGAGATAGGACAAGGAGTGGTGGTTTAACTGCATCTTGTCCAGAATGTCAGCAAAGCCCTGCCAGAGATTAGAACGGTTGTGACACCACCATCATGACAGACAGTTTGAAGAGGCATATTTAAGGAATTTTTGATCCTGTTGTTCTGAGGTTCTGTGTCTCTGAATACAGACACGTGGGAGTAGTTCCAAACTCACCTTTTTTAAATCAAGTTCAGCCCCTTTTTTTTTTTTTTTTTTTTTTTTGTTTTTTTTTTTTTGTTTTTTTTTTTTGTGGTCAGGATTCTGAACTGTCGTTTCTATGGGGAAGAATCTTTTATCCTATTTTTCCTACATGCACAGCAAAATAAATCTCTTAAGATAATATGTTCTATGTTTCTCCAATATTTTTAATTTCTGTGAGCATTTATCCATTATCTTGCCATGTCTGGAGTCCTCTGCCAGCAACTGGTCACTCTGGGAATATTTATTGTGGTTTTATTATGTCAAACATTGCCTTTATTTCCAGAGACTGTCTCGAGTGTGTAGGTGTTTGTGCTGCATGGTGTACCTCAGCTGAATACAATTTTTTTCTTCTCCCAGGAAACTAAGGGTCATATAAGTTAATAACACATGCTATAACATATATCTATACAGTCCATAGCAAAGGTTTTATTTGTGGCTTTACCTCTGCAAGCACAGGGGAAGTGCTTTACATCATTTCTACAATCACCAGGGATTCCCTGGCTGCCTGATTACTCCAGAGCCTTTGATTTGATCAGGGCTGTGCCTTTGCTCTCTGAAAGCATCCTTAATGAAAAGAATATTTTGGGAGCTATGAAGGAACTACTCAAGAAAAGAGATGGCATGGGGAGGCAGGAAACAATGAGGAGACAGTCTTGCCAAGACACTAAGAAGAAGTGAAAGAGCCCTGTTAGGAGAGAAGAGAAATATGATTATGCAGCACCAGAACTACAGTAGCCTCTGCAGAAGAGAGAATAATAGAAGCAACACAAGAAGACAGAATTTTCCCTTTGAAGTCATAGATGTTAGACTCCCTATATGGACATGAAGATCTTTATTTTATCTCTCACGGGTGAATTATCAATTGCAGTGCCTTTGAGAAAGCTTCGGAAGGAAGGGACATGAATCCTACATTTATTTTTTATTTATTAAAATGGAATGCATGCTAATTTAACCAGTGTAAGTTTTCAATTTAATAAATTAAATTTAAGTTAAACTTGATTGTTTATCAACATAATCAACATAATCAATAAATAATTTTCAAGTCTGCAATGCTAGTTTAAATGGCTAAATTTTGAAAGAGTTTAGTAAAAAATAATATTACAGTTTTAATGGGTTTGCTTGTCAGACGGTTCCACTATCTACACTAGTTAATACTTTCAGAGTAGCTCTAGATAAGTAATCTCTAGTATTAAGTATGAATTCCTTGACTGATCTATATTCTATTAAATCTGGAAAGCAATACATTTTGTTAATCATCATATTTTCATCAAAAGTAAGATGATGGTTTGTGGTAGCCACTTTTAGAACAACACAAAGTCCTTCATTTATTCAATCAGTATAACAATTCTGAAAGTAGGGAACTCATATTAGGTGTTTTCACAAAAAATTCTTGAGACAATGAGACATTCAGAGTGATACTTCTGAAATAAAACCAGCATTAAAGAATAGAGCTGTTGTAGCACATTGGGATGAAGGCTTTGTTGTAGGCACATGCACTATTTATTAGTATTACAGACTTGATATTTTGAGCATCTTTATCCTTTCCTGAAACTGCTAAAAGAAATATATTTGGAGAGGATACCTACCTAGAAACAAATATCTAACTGAATGGTAGTCTAATATCCTGGCTAAGTGGTATTGCAAGTAAGCTGCAGGACAGATGGTGGTTTGCTGCCTAAACCTTGCATAAGGACTGGGGCATGAACACTACTCTGGCAGGAGCTGAAGTGAGATATTTTGCCCCATGAGGATTCAAAAAATCTGTCATAATACAGAGGGTGCACATCCTGTCACTCTCTGGAGATATCCACTTACTTTTGCAATGTGGTCATATATCTGATGCTGGAAACTTTCCATCACTACACCTTTTTCTTACCAGTTCTTAGAGACAGTAATACTAACACGATCCAGAAAAGAGTAAGTTTAATTTCTCTACCACTATTTGGGAGTTTAAAGAAAAGGATATGAGGAGGGCAACAGTGTTTTTGCTCACATGCCCCTACAGAATTGTTTCCTCCTACCATTCTCACTAAAGCTGTGTTATAAACTGACACGCTGAAAAGCGGACAGTTTTCACTGGAGATTTTTTCACATTTTGCATACATACTAAATCACATTTTATTTCATATTTGAAGCAATAAACTAATGTGATGAGCTGATTTCTTCATGAAAGTCTGCGTTTATACAAAGTTTATGGCTTGGACCAATTCTGATTATCCAAAAAATGGTCACAACCTGGTTTTGTAGTAGAAGTATGTTTTCTTTCTACATAATCTGAAAGGGATTGAGCCAATTCTTTTTAAGCATGATTTTAAGGACTTCCTGTACATGTCCTAACATGAAAATTCTAAGTACCTGTTCTCTCCTCAAAACATATGGGGTTTGTTTTTTTTTTTTTTTTTTTTTTTACCTGTAAGAAGGTAGACGACACTGAAAGTACCTCTATGATATTCTAGTATTTTAGTTCATAAATGTCAGGAACTTAAGGCTGTGTGACTATGCTAAGGATATGAAGAGAGAAAACACCAATATTTTTGTACTTCTGTGGCAAACAAGATTGGCTAGTATTTTGAACTTCCAGTGTATCTCCTTATTTTAGAAAGGACAAAAAAATACCTATCTCTCCTCTAAATGAGCAAAAAGGCCTACATAGATTGCAGAGAAGATATAGGAGTGAAGAATGTTCTTACAACCATCACAGATATTCATCACGAGCACTTAGGAAAAACCACAGCCAAGAATGGTTGTAGAACATTCATTTTTTATTATCTATAGCTAGTAGCTTATCAGAACTTTACTCTCATCACTGTATATTAGAAGTAAAATTTTCAATGCTAAGAAAGAGCCCTGGTTTTGCCACAAAACCTACTATATGCATTTATATATTTCTAAATATCATTATGGTAATTTCTTTTCAAAACAGGAGAAAAAACATTAACAGTTAGCAATGTGAGGCAAGTAGACGTATTTCAGATGCTTTCAATAGAAATTTTGGCATTTTAGACAATGGTCAGATATGATTTTGTGACTCCATTTCTCAGAACTTCTGTTTTTGACTCTTTCATTAAGCTGCGTGTGATAAAACATCAGCGGAGACAAGTCCTCAGACCTGATCTAAACACCCTTAATCCTCATATTTTCTCCAGTTTCCTTACATTTAGTATTTTACTCATGAGGAGCTCCCAATACATTAACAAAACATGATCTATTAAAGTGCTGCAGACTGCCCACATAAAAAAGGTCTATCTAGTTCAATTAAGGAAGATGGTGTTTGATCCATTTACTTTATGATTTACAGTGTAGTCCAATGGGAATCCTTCCAAAGCAGTCAATCTCACCTTCCCCCCCTTTCTCTTCCCCAGATCACACATGGGTATAACAGTAGAGCTCTGAAAAGGTTACTTAAAATACCAGCAGAATAAGCTTCTTAATTGAATTTACGTAATATACTAGACTCTGCAGAAGCGAAAAATAAAACCAAACACGTGTGTGAACATACATAAACAGGGGTTTATATCTAAATGAATATGCATATGTATGTAAATTCGTATCTATATGTCTCATTTCATGAATGTATTTTAGCTTATATAATTTTTGGTCTGTTTTTCTTTGAAGCTGAAATTAAATAATCCTTCACACATACTTTTTAAATTATTTTTATTTTTATTATTTTATAACGTTTTCTTGGATATGCTTTCACAAAGTCAAGTGGTGATGAGTATCAAACATAAAGAAAAATATCTTATGAAGGTTAACTGGAAAATTTTAGGATCTAATAGGGCATCTACTTCATCACCATGATGAAATGAGACCTGTCAAATATTTTTGTTTGTTGTCCATTTCATCTAGAAGTCCTTGGTCTGGGCTGTCCTTGGGATTCAGGAGGCCAAAGCTCAAATTTCAGTTTGAAACAGACTTTGTGAGAATTATAATTTTCCTGGGTCAGTTAGGTGAGTGCTGATGGATGCTGCTGTTTAAAAACAGCTGCCTCTCAGCCAAGCCTTTCTTGACTTTTCAGGAAATAGTTGATTTCTATGAAAATTGCAGTTTAGGCAAAGCATTAAACGTTTGCTGACAACATCAATTCAATAAATAAATTTCCAGATAATTCAGATCATTTTATACAGCACAGAAAACAGCATCACAAAACTTCTGGTTTGATGCATAATTTGTTTTTCTTTTCATTCATTAAAATGTGATTGTTGAATGCTTCCAAAAGATGGCAAGTAAGAAAAAAAAAAAAAAAAGAGAGAAGCAACATTCTGAGATATAAATTTGGGGATAGCATATAAACTTTTAAAAAGATTTGCTATTTTCAAATAATTAAAAAGTAGTGCTAAAGTGCTCAGAATACTGTCCTTGTTTTATTTTGATCCTGCTTAGAACAGCACATTTGAATAATTTACTTTCAGTAACCTGTCCTAAATATGAATCTTTAAAGAATATTTTCTTGTGTTGGGCCTGTCCTCCAATAAATGTGGAGACTTAGCTTAAACTTTGATGCCTGACACTTGAATTCCAAATTCAAGATGAATAAAACCTACTGCTATTTCTACTTCTGGATCCTTTGTGATTCTGATGATCTGGATTAGATAGCAGAAGAGAAATAGATAAGAGAAATATAAAATAGAAAAAATAATACAAAGGAAAAAAAACTAAGACCTTGGTTAAAATCAAGTAATCCAAATTATGTTTTCATGTATGGGTCTATTTCCCAAGCTACTACATGTTGCTACAGTAAAACAGCATGATTGATTCTCAGTCTTCCCATTTGCATTCCTCACAAACGTACTCAGAAAACAATTTAGAGGATGGAATATAATTTTTCAAGAGTTTTTTTCCTTATTAGACTTTAAACACAATGTTTGAAGTTGATATAGGGCTATCAGGATGCACAAGATATCTGACTAAAGAAATCCATTCATAAGATGAATCTTCAGTGCCAAATCTTAGGAAGAAGAAAGTTTTCACAGCTGACTTTTAATCCTTGAAGAACTGCATTTACAATGGAAATTATGACAGACCCTGAAGTATCACAGTACTACTGGGTACTTGTACTTATTGTATAAAGCATAAGAGCACTAGATTTATAGCTGTAAGTGGTTTCATTAAAATCCCAGCTTTTTCTAGATTTTTCCCATTTCACTTGCTCAAATTGTCAGTATTCCCCAACAACACTTAAGGAAAAACAATAATTATTACAACAAAAATTAATAACATTGATATTATTTTAACTATTTTTCCTATTACTGAAAGTAAAAGTTGCTGTGTAATATGAATTAGCAGGAAAATTTCAGAGAAGTAAAGAGGTAATTTCTGTCTTGTTTCTGCCCTTTGTCAGTCTCTGAGAACCTGAAATGCGGGATCAGTTTTAGTCGTAAAGTAGGTTAGTCTTCACTTGTTCTTGTTTTCTCCAGGAAATAACTCCCTGCAAAGCTGGTGTATAAATCTATCAGAAGAAATTTCTTAAGAAATATTTCTGACATATAGAAGCCTATACTTTTCAAATTCTGTTCAATTTCTAGAATTCTCTGAATGAACTCTGAGCCTTTTTATATCTCAAAAATATTTATTTTCCACCATGAAAAACCGAAATACTAGTGAAGATTTGTGTAACAGTGAGTATGAACTGAGAGGATCTGGTCCTCTAAGATAATTTGCTCAAGCTGCTGGTAGTAGAAAAGCAACTGGATCTTTCAATTCAAATTAGAAGAACTTGTAGATAGTATATAAGTTAGTGGAAAGCTGTAGGTAGATGTAGATCAGAAGTCACCATATATAAAAGACAATGTATACAATCTGTTTCTTGCTTAACCAGCCAACAGGTATCTTAGGTTCATGCAAAGAATTTAAAACTACATTTTTCTATCAGTTTTGGCTTCATTTTTCAATTTCAAAATAGTTCAGCCTAGGTTTACCTTAGATGGGGTCTGTTGATACTGTAATTGTCTAATTGTCTCATTCTCCAAAGCCATAATTCTTCAAATTTTAAGGCAATGCCATAAATATACTGAGGAAAAGTTAGGAAGCAAGGATGAGAGAGGGAGGGAATGAATAAGGGAGGACAGGAGGCCTCGAAGATTCTAATGAACCTTGCATTATCTCTAAATTTGTCTTGGAAACCATTGCTTACATAATTCACAGGTATCATTCAATACCTTCAATAGCTCCTCTATTCTTATGTTCTCCTAACCCTTGGTCAGGTCACACCTTTCAAGTGAATAATCACCTCCCTGATTCTTGTACCCTTCAATGAATTCAATTTTTCTAGGGATTTGTGACTTCTGTTGCATATTGGCCCTGAGTATTTCTTCCACTGCCTTGCCACTCACATTTTAACCAAGTATTTTCTTGCTAGCTGAATCCTCTCAGCTCAGTACAGGCATTACTTTGGCTTCTCTTCTGAAAAGCAGTAATGTTAGAGCTGTGCTGCAGTCTGTGTCAGTAACAGTCTTGTTGGAGTACATCAGTTCTCTGCCTGGGCCTTTGGGAAAAACTTCTGGGCACCTGGGGCCTGAGATCCACTTTAGGTGATAGGCAGCCAGAAGTTAATAATTTCATCACTTCATTGTGCAATTGCTATCCTTTATGGCCTGTATGTTTTTTCTTGTTCTTTGAGGACTTGCAAATTATTTGTACTCCTTTGAATTAAGAACCTTCCAAGTTGCTTTCTCTTTTCCTGCCATAAGAGCTTGTTTTAGATACCCTGCAAAGTGTCAGTATAGAGATGGGAACAGCATGCAGTTAAAACACCTAAGATTTTTACTGAATGATTGTTGGGACCGTTGTGTTTGATACACCTCTGTTTTCCCAGCTTTAGCTGGAAATGCTCTCTCTTAGACTTTGATTCAAATATCATGAGGGTGATTACATTCCTGTCGCTTGACAAAAAGACTTCTACAACCACAGATGATAAGATTAGAAAGTGGGAATAAGCTTTATGTGTTCGTCTGTGAGACGTTAGGGGCACTCAAAACTGTCCATAATGGCCTTTGCCCCACACTGGTCACACTAAAGTGGAAGGCAACCATCAGCAAAATAAAACAGCAAGGAAAGGATTGTAAAGAGATTTCTGACACAGCAGAAAACAGGGGTAACAGGTCAGCAACCCCACCAGTCTGAAGAGCTTTCTCACCAGGACCTGGTGAAGAGTACTATGAAAAGCAACAAAAGATTAGGGCACTCATATGTCCTACGGAAGTGGTGTGCACAAGCAGGACCCACTCCTGGGGTGAACATCTCACACTCACAGCTGGGGGAAATCTCACTGGGGACAGGTGGGTCAGGGTGGAGCTTCTTGGAATGAGATATAAATGGAATTTAGAAACCTGAAGGTATGTATACATGCGCCTAATATTGTGTGTTTTGCTGTGTTTCTGATCCTGAGCATAGTGTTTGCTGATTAGTAACATGTCGTTGGTAAATCAATAAATTGCTTTGATTCTGATTTGATTTAAAGTGTGTTAGTGGATTAGTTTTCTCCAGGGTCAACAACTAATCCAGTATAAAACTACCAGTGCTGCTCCAGACTTCTGAGCAGGCTAGGTAACTGAGAGGGTTTACTGAATCATCTATGGGAAAAGGAGAGAGAAAATAAATTGTTGTTCTGATGATGAGACCGGTACAGCTCCATATAGTTTATAATTCTCATTCAATGACAAAAATTAAGTATTTTTATAGTTATATTCCATGAAAGATAATTCATGCACCAGCAGGTTTTTTTCTGTAAAGAAATTGTATATATTTCTCATAAGCAAATTGCAGACGAAAGTCTAGACTATTGAAATTTTATGTCTAAGTTGTAAGATAAAAGTGCTTTCACAGCTTCTTTGGTAAGGTTTCTTAATCTCTGTTTTTAAAAATGCAAGTTTGGTATGAATCTTCTATTTCATTCTCTATGGACCTTTTCAATGATTAATCATTAAGAAAAAGACCACCTTCACTCCAGAAAAAAAAAAAAATCCCATTTATAAGAGATCTGGAGTACCCTGGAGCATACTTAATAAAATGTTATAGCTAACATAGTGTAATATCATAGATGAAATACAGATAGCCATCCCTAGTATCCTCCATAGTAGCATTTTTATTGTTTATATTGTTTGCAGATTTATTAAAGTTCCTGAAATGCTTTGCTTTGACATGTTATTTGATGTACCATCCTGAAAAAGCCCATATAAAAAGGAGAGATATTTCAGAATTTTGGGGAAAAATATTTGTATAGCAATTAAAAAGGAAGATATGTAAGCTGGAATAGTTTAGGAAAACAAAAATTATGGTGATCTTGTCCAAAGTATTTATAAACATGTTTATCTCTGTCTTGTGGGTGTTTGTTACATATATTTCTCTTAAAAGCAAATATTGCTTTATGGATTCTATATCTTCAGCAGAGCCACATGTATCTCAAGATAGTTTGGGTTTTTTTTCTTCATGCTTATCTCAAAAAAGTGTTAAATTTGGTTGAGATGTAATAGTATATTTTTTAATGGACATCTGCTAGACTACAGATTACAATTTCTGTCTACTGACTGTCTACTGACAGCCTATAATACATTATAGTCATGTATCCTCAATAGTTAAAATGCACAAGCCCACGTAAACAGAGGCACAGCAAGAAGAAAATCCAGTCTCTCAATAAATGTGTTTTAAGAAAAGTATTAGATATTTGATCATGTCTTCACTAGGGAAATGTTAGGTTAGATTTTTCTCATTTTCTAAAAATATGTTGTTTTATTTATGTTTCCACATAATGAAAAAATTCAAGTCAAAATTTGTCTGTGTATGAAAGTTTGCTGAATCAGTAGGAAAAAAACTTGTTTGCAGAAAAGTTTAACTAAAAAAAAATAATGTCCGGTGTTGTTGGTGTTACTCTAGCAGAAAAGGCAAATGAGATAAAATCAGTATTATTTTAACAAATAGTGAGACACGGGGGTGCAGATACAGATGAAAGCTTACTTGTGGTTTTAGAAGTGCTAGACATAAAGATTCAAAAGTAATTGGTGACTAATTTTATCTTTTCCCTGCTTGTAAACACCACTAAAATGGTTTTTCCTGCTATGTGTTTCTCCAACACATCCTCAGTTTGTTATACAAAATGCATATCAGCAGTGGTGCAAATTGACTGGAAAACAGAGACTCAAATTACAAGGGTCTGTGCAGGTTCCTGGGCAGCAAATAGACAAGTATCTTCCTTCAAGTAATGCAGTGCAGCATGCTGAGTTTGTGTCACTTGCTGCAGGGCAGAAAGGGTTCATAAAATCAAGCCAGATACATGGCTATAGATCTTCTATAATGTAAAATTTATTTTTCTTTGCCATGGGCAATAGATTTTCTATTACTGAATGTGAACTAATGAACTGGCAGGCCAAGTCCAAGTTATCAACACCTATTGAATGTGTTTCTGCGCTGTAACAGACAGGACAGCTCAGCTGTCAGTGCTCTACCTGCCTCTGACACAGTGGAATTTCAGCCTGGAGAATGCTCTCAGCATTTGTGCTGCTCACTGATGCTGCATCTCTTCTTTTGAAGCATATCCATCACTCAAATCTTCTCAGCCCACACAGGGATAGCTTCTTAACAAACTCAGTGTCATTACACAGCAATCCAGGAAACAAATTTTCAAGTGATCTTGAGAGAGAAGTTTATGGACTGTCTTCCACAAGCAGGAGACTGGTCTGATCACCAAAGACAATAGTCTGTGGGCACCCTACCACTCTGAACTTTACACAGACCTTTGTGCCAAAGTAAAATGAGTCCAAAAGGACATAAAATCCCACCCTTCTGATCAGTCAGCACCTGCTACTCAAACCATTCAACAGGGTCCCCTCCAGCCATTAGAGACACTGCTGCTGGTCCAGTTCTAGTTAGGGGGGGAAAGAGGAACATGTGTACATTGAGATATGTTTTATGGAACATGGAAAACTGGGGCCTGGATATATTAAGGAACTACCAACTTTGTGGAGCAAAAGCAAGTGGAATGGAAAAGAGCATGGAGCTATTATGGTGATGTGACTTACAGGTTATTGTTCATGTGCACAGAAACACATTGTTTTTTTATATATCCTGTGTAATGAATTACCATGGGTTCCACTTATATATCATACTAAGAAAGAGACCCCAGTTTTCTTAAATTACATTTGATTAATGCTTTTGTTGGCTACATACAGGCTAGTAAAAGTTAATGTTGGAAGATGAAATGGCTGAGGAATATAATTGCATTTATTAGGAGACATTATTAGGTAAAATTCAGATGGTGGCAGGTTTTTTATTATGTTGCTTACATATCTGAAGAAATCAAAAAACAGGATTTAATAGATGTATCTCATTCAGTCCTGCCTGCACTCTCAGACAGTAGCCATTACAGGTGGGGAGCACTGCACGCCAAGCCTGTTGGTCCGTCACAGCCTTAAAGCATGAGAAGAAATGCTTTTTAAAGTTTCTGTATTTTAACCATCTGAAATAGAACTAAAACCCTAATTGTCCTCATTTGCTATATTGGGCTTTGTTGACCAAAAACCTTTCAGCAGTCAATGCTCTACATCCTGCAGCTACTTTCAGTGTCCTCCATGGCACAAACTTCATCTCTATCTATTATATATGAGCCAAGCAAAAGAAAGGAATCCACATTGTTCCAAATGCTGCATATGAGCTGGCAAAGTCTTGCGGCAGATTATATTCAGCTACATGAAATGTGGAAAATGTGTCCCTTTCAGGTCTTCTCATTAGCCCAGTATCATAAGTTTAATTGTAGAGTATAGGAGGGGAAAGCCCAGTAGGAGGACAAAATAAACCATTTCTACTACAAGTATCAAAATCGGCTCCTGTAGTACTGGTTCAGGGTCAGTTAATTCATCTAATTATAGTGATGGTCTTTCATGAGTTAACAATTGAACAATACAAATGAAAAGCCATACGTAATTCTAGTTTCATTTAAATCACATTATTCAGATGAGGACATTGGAGTCTGATGTCCTGTGATGAAGTGGGGCACCCTAATCTTTACCAAGGTCTTGGACACATCCAATTTCTGGACAGCATTGTAAGCATTTTCTTTGCCCCTTTCAGTATTTTGAGGATGTATTAAATGTCTCTGCAGCAGTTTAGCTGCAGAAATTTACTTTGAAGTATTATGCAAGAGGAATGTAGAAATCTATAGTGTTATATTCTATTGTTATAAATCTCTTTATTTTTTAGTGCTTTGGGAACATATAGGATTTTAACAGATAAACACTGAGATGTATGTTCCTTCTCATGGATGTATAGTTGATTGCTGCATAATTTTACTACCAAAACCAACTTTTTGTGCCAATTTTTTGGGGGTGATAGAGGTGATAATCAGGGTAAAAAATTGTCATGAAGTTCGATCTTTTTATTACCCCTGCTTTTATTTTCCAGTGTTCTAGAGAAATTAAATATAACAGCCTTGACCTGTTTATTCATTTCTTTATGGGCTTGGTTGGGGTTTTATTTTGAATTTGGAGGATAATATTAATGGAAAGCACTGGGGGAAAGGTTTTGGGGGTTTTTTGTTTGTTTCCTGGTTTGGGGTTTTTTTGTATGTTTGGTTGTTTGGTTGGTTTGCTTTTTTGGGGGGTGGGTTGGTTTATTTTTGAGTTTGTTTCGGTTTGTTTTCTTTCTTTGGTGTGGTTTTGGTTTTTTTTGTTGTTTGTTTGTTTTTTGTTTGGTTTTTTTTTTCTTTGGTTTTTGTTTGGTGTTAGTTTTTTGGGTTTTTTTTTTTTGGTGTGTTTTTTTTTGGGGGGGGAGTTGTTTGGTTTTGTTTTTTCTCCATATTATAAAGGAGAATACTTGGCTTGGATTACTTTTTTTTTTTTTTTTTGAGACAAAATGCAGGCAGATTCTTCTTTTGACTCTTATACTGAGGTAAAATACGGTCAGGAAACACCTACACATACCTGACTTTCAGCAAAAGAATGTACCAGTGCTTTGAAACACCCACTGCATTTTTACTCACAGGTATGGGAGCACTCACGATAAAATCTTGAAAGAGGACTTTTTTTTTTTTTTTTCATTTGAAAATGTTTGGTTTTCTATATAGAAGAAGAAAGCAGTTTACTTAGATAAAAACACAGTATACAGGATAAAAAAAACTTCATTTACAGTATTCTCTAAGCCAATAAAAATGAAAATTCTTACTAAATTGCATACCTATTAAAATACACAACACTAAAAAATAAGTCTTTCATTCACAAGCAGACAATTAATGTGTTTTCAGCTTCATGAAACACCATGAGATATTGTGCATGACTTTTTATGTTCTGTGCAACAAAGAACATTGAGTTGCATTATTCTTCTTCTAAAAACTAAAACAAAGTTTTTAAGAAATAAAATCTCCTTCCCTATCCTAAGTTTTTCTCCTTCACATGGTACATTTTTGCTCATTTCATTTTGGGAAATAAAGAAAAGCTCTTAGTTCATTGTAATGGAAAATAAACAATATGAAGGCACAATCTTACCTTCACTGTAGCCTTGGGACCTATTCAATATTTGAATAAATGTTTCATTTGCTACCAAGACCCTAAATAGAATTTCTTGCAGATGTTCTACCAAATATGACCCAAAAGCTCTTTAGGGTCATTTTATCTTGCAGGCTTGTTGTATGCCCAAATTCTGAATGCACCTATCCTGTTCAAAGTAGATTAATCAGCTTTAAAACATTCTATAAAAAGATGTTTTTTTCAGGTTTCCAATGCATGATTCAAGGACTCCCAGTTTGATTCTGAATATGATTCAGCTGGTGAATTAGAGAGAATAATGAAATGCCACTATACCTATGAGACAAGGGAAAAAGGATCAACCAAAATAGGACCTTTATTAACTATGAAATATAACATAAATATGAAGTATGAAATAGATTTAGCTTTTTAATTACTGAGAGAAAATGGCTGATTTTCAGTGTGATAATCATTCCAGATTTCCTGACATACATATTTGATAAACTTACTAAATGTGAGAATCTCCAACAGTATCTTGAGGGAACTGCTAGACCAACAAAGTCTAGCTTCAAATTAAGGAAATGAAAGTGCAGGTGTGCCCCACACTCTGAGGGTCCAGCATTGCAGAAAATTGTCTGCAATAATTTGCGAGACAGCTTCTCCAGGATGTTTTTGTAAATCAAAAGGTTTAATAATGAAAAAATAACAAAGTAACACAACGTTGCAGAAAAGAAATAACAAACCAAGTGCTGGCACCTGAGAAACCTCAGACACCTTGCTTCACATCTCGAAAAGGCTTAAGCGTGGAGTTCCTTTGCTCTCTCTCTTTAGTACCTAATTGCTTTGGTGGACTTTTTGGCCCTTGGCCCAATAAGTGTACCAAGAGTCTTTGAGTAAGGTTTCCAGGGTAGAATCCACCCCCCTGTGTTGGCATTGAGCCAGTCCTTGTCAGGAGGATATGAAAGAATCCAGGTTCTTTACCTTAAGGGATGAGCCTTAAACTTCCCCTATATGGAAAATATTTGCTGGGTGTGTGGGATGCATTACTACATGAAAGTATGACAGAGCTTGGAGGCAAATTTAAAATTCATTTGATGAGAATTCCATGAAAATATTGAATTTAGAAAACAAATGGTTGTAGCATCATTATGCATTTATTCAGATGCACCTAAAAATAATAATTAAAAAAAAGATCAAAGCTCTATACACAATAACTTTAAATGCTATAAGAGGAACAACCTCTTCATTTCACTGAAATGTTTAGCTAGGTCAAAACAATGATGTCTATTTTTAAATAACAAAGGAACAGAAACAAGCACATGTCTTTAAAATTCAGGATTCACATTCAGTTATGCAACTTTTGAAATAATACCTTGTATCTGCTCACTAATGTGGTAATTAAATTATTTAGTTTCAGATTTACTGCTGTTACTTTTTTGCCTCCTTTTTACTGTGAGAGTTTGTGTTTTGTATAGAAGAGGGAGCTCCTTTCCAAAACTACTTGCAGTCAGTGGCTGCAATGAAATACTAATGACAGGTAATTGTGATTTGTTGTATAAGCTTCAATCATTGCATAGCAATTACTCATCCACTAACAAATATTTGACAAGCATCTCTCCATGATGGCAGTAGAACAATGACTCTGCTGTTCCTGCGAAAAAGTGATTTCGTCTTCATGATGTCTCAGTGATTCTTCATATTCCAATGACTTCCAAATTAAAATATAATTACAAGAAGAGCAACACACATATATGTTTTGTTCAGCTGGCATACACAGAAACTCAGATTGTGAATCAAAAGTTGTCTTGGTCCTTTTATTTTTTCTATATGAATCCATTAATAATTATTATTATCATAGCTTCATTCGATTATACCAGAACTGTTGATTTTTATGCAGATCGTACAGATGAAATTAAATGGTTGTCTACAGTGATCTGCTTCCCCTATCAATCTTCACTGCTGGTGCAATAATTGAAACAGCAAAAATACTCCTATACTAATGAGGCTGACATTTAATCATGGTGTTGTAAACTAAGTTCAAAAAAAGCCATCATTCTTAATTTGCAGGACGTTTCTGACTAATATTGCTAGAATGAGCAGTACAATACTGAGAAATTTCAGTGGAGAAATATAGACAAGGACCAAATCAATTAACAGTATTACTAGTGGGTAATTTGAGGAAAATTCTTGTTTCATTTCTTTAAAGACACTATGTTGTTACTGGAATTATTAAAAAGCAAACAACAATAAGAATGATGAATCTGGTATAATTGTAAGAGAAAGATACAACTCTGAGATTAAATATTTTATTTACTTAAGAATAATTTTTGCAGTCACTTCTTTGCTACATCATGTCGATTCTTTAAAAAAATCAATTAAAATTATAATTTACCATATTAAAAAAAAAAAAAAGGTAGCTATATAACTATCAAATTTAAATTTGAGATTCACTGGAGCAGTTCTGAAGTAAAAATACAGCAAAGATGGAAATACCCCCCTGAGCAGAATATGTCAAGATATTTATAGTGTTTGTTCTACGACAATGATTATACACAGAATACTTGCAAGGTTGGGGTTTTTTTTCTGCTATAAAGATAAATACTGAAAACATTAAGAAATATTTGAAATTTAAAAAAAAAAAAAAAAAGCCAGGAAAAAAATCCAAACTGTTTGGTTTGGCATGGGTTTGGTTGGAGTAAGATACACAACAAACACAAATGAATAGAAGTAAGATTTTTCTAAGGGACAAAAGAACACTTAATCTGCTGTTAAAAATAGTGGATGTCATATAGTGTGCCAAATTTGCATATGGTGATTGTCCCTTCCAGGTCTGAAAATCATCGATGTAAAATGAAATTGGCAAGTATGGGATGGAGGAAGCAACATATGAAGCAAATGGCTTTTTGAAGCTAAATTTTTAAGCTCAGCCTGACTAGGAAGATAAATCAAGCAGAACCGCTGAGCTTTATGCAGAATCATTCTCTCCTTTTCTGCCCATTACTTCTCTAGCAAGATATCTATAGTTTGTACCTGTAAACCATCAGCCACTTTAAAGCTGGGTTCCAAAAATCCACATATGATTGCTTCTGTGTCAGAAGTTTCAGCCTACTTCAGCGGTAAAATAATGCAAACTATCCTCTTTGTTCTCCGGAGTAACACCCATCTCTTGACTGTTCCGAACAATTAGAAGTAAAACAAAAAGGAAACATTACATTTAACTTGGAACTAAATTTCTGTCTTGAATTCCTTCTACACCCAAAACCCAGGGACACTCCACAGAGGTAGTATTTTTGATAGTTAAGATATAGTTGCATTTTTGCATTTCTTACCTGGACCTTATGCATGTCTGACACATTCAGAGGAATATCACGAGAATTCTTAGGTAGGATTACACGTCTATGATATACATATCTGCATCTGAACTAATTCTATTAAATCCCTTCTTAGTCATCATAGAAAAGCACACACTACTTTAGTTCAACTCGCCTTGTAGGATCAGATATGATATTATTCCTTAATTACGACAAAAAAAAAAAAAAAAAGAGTAAAAACATGCAGTTGGGTTTTTCTAGAACTTGGATTAGAAGAAATGAATATGTAGAGCAAAAGGCTTGAACAAATAAAACCTTGGACAGAATACTGCTGTTAAAAGGCATACTAACTTCTGATAGCTTTTCTCCTTTCAATTGTCTTTTATTTTCACCAAAATAGCATTATGCCTGTGTCTAACAGATTTTACAGTGTTTGAGTAGTTTATGTGATAAATCACAGAAACACAGGGCACAAAGGAAAATCAGATCAAATTACTTGCTTTGCTAGGATTTCCAGGTCTGGTAAGCGAAATCAGTAACTGCTCTCATGACTGGCTCTTGATTCAGGAAATGAGCTGCACTGTGCAGTGATGCTAAACAGACTGTTAAATTGCATGCATAAGGAAAAGCATAGATGTGCCACCTTGGGTTTGTCTGCATGAAGTTACATTAATTTTGCTGAAATTTTGCCTTTAACTAAGGTTTGTCTTGTGCTGTCAGAGCCTAAGGCACAGTCTAGAAAGCGGGAGGAATTGTTTCTGTCATTGGACCGTGTGGGTGATATTGCTTTACACCTCCTACCTGGCAGCCTGCCAGATGCCTGTGTCTCAGCCAAGGGTGTGCTTCTTCGTGGCCCTCCTAATGTTTCTGAGCAGAGGCTAGCCGCCAGTTTTAACTTCCCAGTTAGGACTGAAGCATCTTATTTTTGCACTGGTCAAAACGTATTAATTATTTAGAATGTTATTTATCACATATTTGAAATATTTCTTTATTTACTTTATTTACTTAACTGATGTAAACACAGCCAGAAATAAATCTGTTAAGTTCAAGCCTGCAACTCTACATGCTGTCTGTGTCTCAACATTCAAAAATATTTACCCTCAGTTCAGGGTCCACTAGGCTTTGTAGTTGAGGAAAGGGAACAGCAGACATTGACATTTGATCTGTTGGCTGGCAATAAAACTTCTTTCTCTCAGTCCACTGACTGTTATCTGCTGTTCATGTGGGCAGCAGCAGTACATCTGCAAGCAGACTGAGGAGTATAAAGAAGGATTACAGAGCTCTGGGAGTGGCAGTGAGGGAATTTGGAGCACAGGTTAGTTTTTCCTCAGTCCTCTCAAAGAGAAAGGGTTTGAAAAGGCCAGTGAAATCTGCAGAATCAGCAAATGGTTAAAAACCTGGAGCCATAGCTCTCTCTACTTAGACCATGCCACTCACTTTGAAAAATGTGGTCTACTGGGAGCTGATGGGGTCCATCTGTTAGAGGAGAGGAACATCTTTGGTCATAGGCTGGCCAAGATGATGGAGAAGGCTTTAAACTAAAGTGGCCAGGGAAGGAAAAATTTGCCCTACTCCTCAATCTGTCCTGCTCCTATCAGCTGGATGCCAGGGCTGGCAACAGATGCACAGAGGTTGCAGAGAGGTGTCACAAGTCAGCAGAAAAGCACCTGAAGAGCAGTACAAAGGAATTGCAGCCACTGAGTCAGCTTCACTGGAGCCCCAATTTAAATGCCTCTATGCAAAGCACATAGCAAAAACCAGAAATTAGAGATGTGCATGCCTGCAGGGCTTTAATCTTATTAATGTTGTGGAGACATGGTGAGATTGCTCCTATGACTAGATTCTTAGACTGAATGGATACAAGGAAGGACAAGCAACATTGGTGAGGGGAAGATCTTGCCCTCCATGTCCATGACCAGCTGGAGTGCAAGGAGCTCTACCTGTGGATGGAAGAGGAATTGGGCAAGAGTTTATGGGTCAGGATTAAAAAGGAAAGCAGGGACAGGCAATATTATAGTGGGGGTCTGCTACAGGAACACATGGTAAATAATGTGATTGGTGACAGCCAAAATGGCTTAAGTAGGGGTAAATATCTCCTGAAAGATTTGGTCACCTGCTATGATTGGGTTGCAGCATTGGTAGATAAGGGAAGTGCAACTGACATCATCTCCCTGGACTTGTGCAAAACATTTGATACTGTCCAGCAGGACATCCTTGTCTTTCCACTGTAGAGACATGAATTTGAGGGATGGACTCTACATGGAGTAGTTTGTTTAGTTCTGGACCCCTAAACATAGGAAAGACACAAACCTGTTGAAGCAAGTCCAAAGGAGACCACAAAGATGATCAGAGACCTGGAGCACCTCTCATATGAAGACAGGCTGAGAAAGCTGGGGTTGCCCACTCTGGAGAAGAGAAAGCTCTGGGGTAGCTTCACTGCAGCCTTCCAGCACATAAAAAGGCTTACAAGATAGATGGGGAGGGACTTTTGACAAGGGTATGTAGTAATAGGCAAGGGGAAATGGCTTTAAATTGAAAGAGGGTGGGTTTATATTAGAAATTGTTAGAAGAAATTCTTCACAATGAGTCTGTTGAGGCACTGGAACAGGTTGCCCAGAGAAGTTTTGGATGCCCCATCCCTGGAACTGCTCAAGGCCAGGTTGGATGGGGCTTTAACAAAAATTGTCTAGTGGAGGGTGTCCTTTTCCACTACAGGATGGCTGGAACTAGCTAATTTTTAAGGTCCTATGCTTCTATGACTCTTAAAAGAGAATTTTGATAGATTAAAGCAAAAAAGTATCCAAACATTTTTTAATGAAGGCTTACCTCCAAAAGAACTAGTCTTTTGATTAGAGCAAGTGATTATCTTTTGCGTATTGAAATATTCCAAGCTGAGGGGGTGCTAGTAGAGCCTGTCCTCTTGTTCATATAATGTTCTTTTCTCCTTATGCAGAAGAAAGATTTTCTGTGCTTGTGAACATGACTGACTTTACTTAAAATATAGGATGTGAAAAGACTGAGGACAGAATTCTGCAGTTTCTGGAAGCAGAAAAAAAGATTGAAGGAGTCCACTGGAAGTTGTGCAGTGGGAAATTCAGGTCCAATCTGCTTTCCAGAGCTCCAGAGCTCTGAAGTTTAAGATCAGGGGGCTCTCAGTGGTGGCCTCCAAGGGTGCCTTGGACTGAGTTCAGCTTCCTACTACTCACTCTGAAATAGATGATGGTGCTTGATTGCTGCAGAGCTTTGGTGTCTTGGAGAGAAAAATCTTTCAATTTGCGCATTGTACTTTTTATCTGTCTTTTCTACAAAGCCAACATATATGCATAAATGCTTGCACAGCAGCAGAATCCCTGCCCTCCAAAAAGGAAAAAAAAAATCATGTTCTGTTGATAGCAAATGTGTTAAAAAGATAAAAAATTACTTTCCCAAATAATATAACAGATATGTTTTCTAATTTTGATTGCATTAGGGATGTCTGTGTATTCATTTATGAGACAAAAAACCAAACAAACAAAAAAAGCAAAAAAAACCCCAAAAACAAACAAAAACAAAAACAAAAACCAAGAGAAAAATGAAATTAAATAAAAAGGATATTTTTAGATATATATTTGTGGGTGAATTGGTTTGAAATTTTATATATGAAGCCTGATTTTACCTTTTGTGGCAGTAAAAGAATTTGCAAGTAATCTAGAAATCATTTAACAGAGTGGCCTAACAAGAACTGATACAGATACAGAAAAATAGTAGTATCAAATAATAAATCTCTAAGATTTCAGAATAGGAACAAAGTTTCAAAACGTCTGAGGTTACTTTTGATCAGTAATTTCATCAAGCCCAGGCTTGCCAGTTCTTTCAGATAATTATAACATTCTACAGTTCTCAATGTAAAAGACAAACGTCTGATTGTATTTGACAGTTCTTCTTACCCCTGAAAAAAAATCTGCCTGGTAAATGCTTTCATTCAGTACTAAATCAGATTTAAGGTTTTCAGTTTTCTTGTGCCTTCAACCCTATGCTTGATGTAAATCACCTTTGTTATTCTGGAATGCTTCATTTTACAAAAAAAAAAAAAAAACAAACCAAAATGTCTGTACACTTTAGTACTTCAAAGCTGGGCCTCTAAATCTGGAAGTTGATGTTCTTGCAATATTAATACTGCCTAATATATGGCTTATTTTATTTGCTCTGCGTATAAGAGAAGCACTTAACTCTGCAAGCATATTTTGTGTTCTTCTCCCCTTTCAGTAACTGCCAAGTCCAGACGTTAACCTCCAGATTCTTATACAAAGAGACTGTAGTTGCCTTTATTACAATAACTTAGAAAATTCTTCCAAGTCAGTAAACATTAAAAAGCAGCTATCATTCAGTGAACTGGAATTGAATAAATTTTAAAATTATTTTTATGCATCTTTTTTATTTGTTAAAGGCAAAAGGGTGCAAAAGGATACTGCAATTCTGCCTCAGGATGTTTAGACTAACAGTACGAGTAGCCTAACAAGCATATTCAATTATGAGGCTAGATTAGCTCTCCTTGACAAGGGAAAATTGTGGTAGGCCCAAAAGAAACTATGATGACCAATCCAAACTAGGGATATTTTCAAGCAAAGCATGCTTGCATGTGAAGGGGAACACAAAACTAAGCCATCAGATTTCTGTGGCCATTTGTCATTAGCAAAGCTGTAAAATTACTTCTCAGGGAACTGATTTCACAGTCTTTCTGCAGATGCACAGACCAGAAGTCCAGAGGAGTAGTATGGTCACAAATGCAAACAGGGCTCATAGGACCCTAATCCACTATTATCAGAACCTGCATTTGGAAACCAAACTGAATAAAACAAGTTCCCAAGAATTCAAAAATCTCAATAACTATTTCAACCACTAAAAATTCTACTAGATATTTACAATGACTCAAGAAAAGTATTTTCAATCCTTTGTAAGAATCTACCCAACTTTCACTATCAAGCATCTGATTGTAGTAAGTTGTAAATCAGGGGTGATTAATTAACTACTTAATTACAATGTGATAAACTACACAGATTTTGGGGTGTATATTGTTGAATGGGTATTAATGTCATGTTTTACAGTCCATTCATCGTTCCAGATCCTTGTTTCTGACCTGAATCAAATTTTTTTTCATTACTCTTTTTAAACCATTTCCAAACTGTTCTTAGTACCACTAAAAATAAATGGAAAAAATAACTGATCCATGCTTAATTAATATTTTCTTTGTTCAGGTATCCAAGGACTGTGACAGTCTTTTTGGGAACAGTACCACACTAGAATCTATATTCCAATAATCACACTCATGACTCTACATTTCATATAATTAAAGTGAGCATCTGAAAGGCAAACTTATACAAATATGAACTAGAAAAAAAAAAGCCAACCTTATATACATTTACATTCTGTTTTACTGAGTAGTTATATCCCTAATGTGAGAAGACTTATGAATATAATTTGGACCTAATCATTTTTGTTATATCATTGAAAACACAAAATAATATCAAAGAAGCTGAGCAAGCTCTGTTGTCTGGCATAAATTATATTAATCTTTTTCAGAATCATAAACTAAAAACATTATCAACCTGGATTAAAAAGTATTACCTCTTCCTTTGAAAATTTCATTTGATAAATTATCCTTAGGTTATATTTCAAAAATAGTGTATGCCAGCATTAAAACTGGTATTAAGAAAATATTAAATTCCTTCAACATTTACTCCTGTAAGTTACAAGACAAGGCTGGGCAATACTTCTTATAAAGGAAACTCAATTTCATCTGAAAGTGTGTTAGCAGCATTTGGCAAATATCTTCGATGGAAACTCGGGAGTGAACAATAGAAAAATAGAGAAATTCAATAATAGAATCATACAGCTTGGGAAGAAATAATTGGGAGAACAAAATCCAAACATACTCTGAATATATGCTGAATTCGCTTACAGCATAGCATATAATCAGAAGGGAACCCTGCATCATAAGGCAGCTAGTGATAGTATCTTGTTTAATTGACATTTTTTCATAAAGATGCCCAAGAAGTTCATGTTTTGGGTATGTTATTGCTGCTGTTACTCATGCTCATATTTCAGACTTTTGTATTGTATTCCTGAGACCAAAAACAGGAGATGCAAAAACAAATTAAATTGTGTGAAGAGGAATCCCCTGCTTTTTTGAAACTCAAAAGCTCTGAATTTCTCGATCATCGAAAAAAAAATGTTTATGCAACATCAAGGTGATACACAAGAGCAAGGGAAAAAAGGAGAAAAAAAGCTATTGTGCATTCTTTCTTCCTTCTTCTTATTATTCGGGTACTTAACACTCAGACACTTCTTCTGTTAGTTGGAACAGTGACAGTGACTTCAGTCAGCCTTCCAGGTCTCTCTGGGGAGACAAAAGGAAGGAAGGAAGGAAGGAATGTTTTGGCATCCTTATATTTTTGTTTATAATTCACACTTCATTCCAATCCTGTTCATGTTCATCATACTTCAAGTATGATGAATTCTGGTAGTAGCTGTGGTTGGAAAACGATTTAGAAATTACTTCTTTAATATACAGACTTCAGGTGGTGGAGAATTTAAAGCACCCTGTGCTATCTTATTATTATATAAATTTACCTTCTCTTCATTGATTTTAAGATTCAGGTGAGCAATAGATTTGAAAATCCTTTAATACTCAGTACCAGCAATGTTGAATATTGCACAAAATCGTGAATATTTTGATGTTTAGGTGTATAGCTAAGACTGACTAAAAAAGTGAAGAGTTTACAAATTATGTCATGGTTTAAGGTTTGTTTTCATTCAATTACAGAAATCAGATTCTTCAACTGACAAAATACACATCCATGAAAATGAATTTTTTAGGAGCATCCATATCACTCATTTAAGTTACTATTTCGTAGATTCTTTATGGTCAGGAAAAATGAATGACAAATATAGAGGAGTATCCAAAGATCAGTTTGTAATACCACACTCATATCACCTTTTTTTTAAACTCCAATTGATTGTAAAAGGGACTGAGCCATTTTTGCATACTACAATAGGTTCTTACATATAAGTGACACAAATATTCTTCTTTCTTCCTGCTTTTATTTTGTTAATTATGGAATAGAGTTCTCATAGGCAGAAAAAAACCTTCTAAGGTTCCTACTTGATACTGGAGTCCAATAGATCAAGTATATGTATTTCTGCAAGCCTTGACCATATGTTACCTTCCACAGTAGATTTTAAAGGGATTCAAAAAGGACTGTGGTATATTTATTTTTTTAATTCTTAACTGAACTAGCTGTTATAAAACCAGGATTCTAAGCACACACAGTTCCCTGAAAGCTGTACAGTTTAAGAATTTATAGGCTCAAGAAACATATATCTAGGAGTATGAGTGGGCTCCAGGGAAATGAATGACCTGACAGAAATGCTAAGAGAGGTTCAAGAAATATTTTATGAAAAGAAACCCCTGATTTTAGCGTTTTCAATGTATTGAGCTCAAATTTTTTAGAATAGCCTAATGTCCTTTGCATAGATTACTTGGATAACACCAACAGAACAATTTCTGAAGAAGCAAAAATTTCCCAGAAAATGTGCTGTTTAAAGGGTTTTTGTGTCCTAACAGAAAGATGTCCAGCTGACTAATGAAGAGGACCTCCATGAAATCAATGTGCTTGTGCTGGTTTTGAGTAAGAAGGAATTTGTGTAATAGTTTCAAATAGAACTCCTCCAAGAAATTTTCAAATGCTGTGTTGCTATAAAATTTATTCTGCTTTGTAAGGATTCTTATGCAGAAAATTATGAAGGAGTGAAGGTAGGTGTGCTATTGCATTAGCATTCTGTTCATAAAAACGGTGGTAGACTGTTAAATGCTAATGTGCGCTGTAGAAGATCCTAAGAAAGATTTAAAATTAAATCAATTTATGTCAATAACATGTAGCTTCTGTCTGCTGCTAAATTCTTTTCTTGAGACTGAACATCAGTGCATGGGAACTTTGCACTGATTTGAACTTGGAGATCAGCCCCAGAAAAGCATAACTTGTTTTTATTTGGTTTTTGCTCGGTTTATTTTAAAGTCATTGCTGTCTCAGCAGCTTACATCTTGGCAGCTGTCTTCATGAAGAGATGAAATGGTGTATGCTAGTGATGACATGAGTGTTTAACCAGAGAAAAAGTGAGAGACAAGAAAGTACTAGCAGATTTACAGTGTTGCTATTATAGAGGTTTCTGGAGTGTGGAGGTGGCTTTTTTTTGGAATAGGTGGGTTTTTTTGTTGTTTGTTTGTTTTTTGCTTGTTTGGATTTTTGTGGTTTGGTTTTGTTTTGGTTAGGTTTGTTTTTGTTGTTGTGTTTTGAGATTTTTTTGAATGTTACAGTAGACTGTGAGTAGGTGGGAAGAACTGTGCAACCAATTCTCTGTAAGAAAGTGTAGACTGGGATTTAGATACATGATTTTTCTGACATCCAAATAAACTGTTCTGGTAGGATAAATAGCAAAGTAATCTGATGACTCAGTGAGTTCATAAGATTTTGACGAGGAATAATGAAGAACTTCATTCTTTGTGTGACTTTTCATTTTCCACTTCACACATTAAAATTAGAATAACTATGCCCTACCTGCCTTCCAGGAGGAAGCCCAAAGAAATATCCATCAAAATGTCAGTCAGAAATAGAACAAAGTCACTGTGAAAATCTGGTGCCTTTATTCCTGCATTTTCTCAGTTGGCCGTTGTTTCCTGACATGATACAGTTAAACAATTCTTTTAAAGATAGCACATAAAAAAGGAGCATAACCACATTAGATTTTTCATTATTTCTAGCACTGTAGAATTTAGGAAGATTTTATCTATGTATTTCAGAGAATGTACAGAAGGTTGGTTGGGTGGCAAGATAGGAGAAACGGAATACATGTTATTGTTGTAGAGACCAATGGAATAATAAGGAGTCTGTAATGTAAACCAGAGTAGTCAATACCTCTGTCATTGCATCCTACTGAACCAGTTTAATAAGGCCTCTACAAACAGAGCTACACAGAAGACACTACCGAACTGGAGGTGGTTGCTTTCTTTGAATTCTTGCAAAAGCCTCGATTTGCTTCTAGCAGTTTATGATGCTCTGAGGGCAAGAATGTTTCAAACAGTAGGACAAATTGACAAAGAAGGAAGGTGTGAATCTGAATCAACTGATACATTTATAATGAATTAATTTGAAATATCTTTTTCTGTTAATTTTACTCATATTACTGAAAATCAAAAACCGAAAATTGACTTTGGTGTTTTGAATCCCAAGAGTCCTTACGTGGATTTCCGAACCAGAACTTATTCTGATAAATAATGCTAGATTCAAAAAACCTTGATCTATAAATGTTGACTTTTTTCCTAAAATACATCTTTGTTGTCCTTAGACAACATCTAGTCTCATAACACTCCATCATATAAATTCTACAGCTAACAGGTTCAAAAGCAGAGTGCCAGTTAGATTTTATTAGCTACAGATGGAAGGGTATGATGAATCATTCACAGGTATCAAACTGTTGTAAAGATCACATTCTATTATTTCAGCAATCGCGTTATAATGCAATGACCCTTAATATGCTAGACTTAACAAACATTTGCTTTTATGAATGATTATTAAGTAGATTGTTTATAACATTATTTTCAATTTTGACAGCTTGAGGAAACAATGTAATGCTGCTGCATAATCTGTTCTGTGCCTCACAGGTATTTCCTGGTAGAAATGATCATGAGAAATGTGAGGTTTTTGAAATTATGTTATGTACAGGAAGCAGGAAGGCCCTTTAATTATGCCCTTAAGTACAGAATATTTGCTTAATTGCTTAGTAGCCCTTGTATCCTGAAAATTTAATTATGTGATGATTAACTATTCATTATAATATTTTCCTGTTATTATTCAGTACAAGCTGCACATTAACTTTTAAAGTCTTTATCATGTTAGGAATTAAGCTACCCCAATTCTCATCAACTCACAGACTGACTGTGATACTACAATAACTTATCCACTTCCCTTGCTCAATTAATAATACCTGATTCATCAGGCAAATCAGAATTGCCTATGGAAAAAGCCTGGCATTTTAAGCAGTGCCAGTTAATCCTGTTTCCCACATCAGGCCTCTGTTCTCTTAAGCAACAAGTTTGGTTCCCCTGGCCCAAATAATTCAGTCTGGAAAGCCGTGATATGATACAAGATGGAGTTCCAGAAGAGGATATGAGCAGTTTAGAACCCCTTAACCTCCATCTGAATGTGAATGTCTAAGCTCAAAAACCAGAGGAGAAGGTTGTGTTCTTTTAATACAATTAACTCTTGGGGTCCCACTGCTTGGGACATTGGAATCCCAGCTAGTTATTCACCTCTTTCCTAAAGTAATCCCAAATGACTTTTCCCTTCTCTAGACAACATGTTGGTCATGAAGAATGCACCATTGTGAGGGAAACCCTCCACATCTCCCTTTGAAGCTGTGCTGCTTGCCACTGTGAACTCCAGGAAGAACTCAAGGGCAGTGATCAGCAGACCTTTGCCTGGCATGAGAAGATGAGCTGTGCAGCTCTGAGATACAAAAAGATTGTGACATTATTTCATCTTTGCAGCAGAGGTTAGCATATTGGATTCCTTGCTTTTCTTGTTCCCACTGGATAAACTTGGGATCTTGTTTCAGATGCCACTCTTGCTTTCTACCCCAAAGAGTCATAAGTGACTTTTAGGGCATTGAAAGGGTCCCTCTCTTGGAATAATTTTAAAATGTAGCAGAGGTGAGGTAAATTCAGCCCATTTCACTTTCTAAGCACTGTGTAAAGCATTGCTTGAATTAGTAGATTTGCAGGAATGAGAGGAAGAAAGAAAAAGTAGAACATAGGTGCGCTCGACTACTCAGCTGCTGCATTGCCATCAGTGATGGTGGTACGTCAGCTGTTTCTAGAACTAATCAACTGAATTTCTGGCAGTCAAAATATTGGAAAGTTGAGGAGTTTATAAGGATAGTCTGTAATAAAACAAAAATTTTCAGTCATCCTTTAAATCATTTTTGTACTGTACCTAAACCACATTCTCTATCTCTATCTCTATCTCTATCTCTATCTCTATCTCTATCTCTATCTCTATCTCTATCTCTATCTATCTCTATCCTTATCTCTATCATCTCTATCTATCTCTATCTATCTCTATCATCTCTATATCTCTATCTCTATCTCTATCTCTATCTCTATCTCTATCTCTATCTCTATCTCTATCTCTATCTCTATCTCTATCTCTATCTATCTCTATCCTTATCTCTATCATCTCTATCTATCTCTATCTATCTCTATCATCTCTATATCTCTATCTCTATCTCTATCTCTATCTCTATCTCTATCTCTATCTCTATCTCTCTATCTGTACCCACATTTTCCAGTTATTGGGTACTCCTGAAACTTTCTGGTATTAAACAACATCTGCAGAAATGACTTTGCAATTTAGTATTACTACAATATCATATTCTGTATATAACAATTTGCATACATGTTGAACCCAGAAATGTCTTAGTCATGGTGCTAGACTTGTGTGTGTGATAAGCAACTGGAATTAGGACTGAAAAGGAAGTAAGATAAAGTTCTATAGACAGGAAGCAGTGGAAACAAGTTGGAAATCAGATGCACTATGGTGAACTAATGAAGGAAGAAATTTTCTTTTCAGAAATTTTTTGTTCTGAAAATCTTAGAAAAGTTCTCATTTTTCATTCTTATTTTTATGGGTATATTATTAACAGTACCACGTCAAGCTGCAAGGTGCGTGATCCAAAATTACTGGGAGGCTTCTTGGGGAAAATTTTATATAGGTCTCTTAAAATAATTTTGAATGACAATTTTATTAGATAGAATTAACACATTAGAAAATTTTCTTACATATCATTTTATGATTGATGGTATCAATCATGGAGATTGATACATATATAGTAGACTATGCATATTTCTAGCTGGTACGTTAAGTATACTTGGATAATTTTTATTTAATATTTTAATGTGAATACTTATACTTTTATAATTAAAACCATGTAATGTTAGTATTTCAAAGTACCTTTAAATTTAATAACATTAATATCATAAGCATATTCTGACAGAGGGAAAACTAAATACTTTTCATGCTTTTGGATCTGTCTACAGTCAGGACTGCGTAAGGGTAAATCTACACTCATCCTTGTTTCTGCATTTTACTGTAATATTTGCTTATAAAGAAGAGCATTATGAGTTTGAGTTTGATAAACATTGTATAAAAAAGGCCATAATTTTTTAAGCTCAGCAGTGGGTTTTATTCTGAGTACTTAACAGCTATGAGACTTAGACAAGAAAAAACTTACAATGTGTTTTTCTAGCAGGGCCTTCCTTTCAGAGGTGACCAGTCAGGCATATTGTTAGATATAATTTCTCTTTTTATTGTATGCCTTTTTAGACTTCTACAGCCCACAACTTTTCTACGTGAATGTTATAGGTGTCTCCTTTGTCTGTTCGTGATTGGGACACAATTCTCTAGAAATTTACTAGTCATTTGATGATGATGTTATTCTCTGTGCCAGCAGCTAGAACACCAATGGTTTGAAACACAAGATGAGGCAAATGCAGTGTGCACCTGTCCGGAGGAGAAGATCCTCCTGTCAAAAGTGCTATCCCTAAAACAAAAGTTGCAGTTACTGTGCTAAGCTCACTGAAAAGTTCACCAGAGGTCCTGTGTATGTTCAAGTGATATCTAAGTATGAAAATATTTCTGAGGAACTTCACAATAGAAAAATCTCTTGAGGGGCTTACTAGGTCTGGTAGTGGTTAAACTTGTCATGAGCTCTTTCTTAATGATTGCTTCTCTGTTCTACAAAATTGAATAAAAGCCCTGCACTAAACAAGGTCTTGCTTTGTGGGGGTGTTTGTGTGGGTATGTACCATGCAAAAAAAACCCCAACAAACTAATAGGAACTTATTACTAGGTTTTCTTTATGCCTTAGCCAAAGTGATATTAAAGTGTCTAATTACTTTTTCCTAGTTTGCAGTCTATAAGATGCTGAAATGCACTATTTTTAATGCTTTTAAGAATGCAAGCAGGCACAACACAGTTGATGAAATTTTAATTTCATATGGATGGCAATTATCCATAAGAGTCTACGTAACTAAACTACTAACATTATAGTTGAATATTTGGTTAACTCTTGTAGAGAATATTATGTTTATTCTATCAGACTAAGGTTATGAGTTACCTTAAGAGGAAATATTCTGATATGAACTGAAGCATAATTTGCATTTTCTTACTCATCAAACTTGTGAGAAAATAATCAAAACTGAAAACATTTTTATTTACTTTCATTGTTTGCCTGTAGAAACTCCAAGGCTGCATGTAATACTGCTCTCTAAGATGGTTTAGCTGGGACTGATCCTAGAGTGTAATTCCCATCCCACTGACTTGTATCCTTGGATATCTGCTTTCCATATATGTTCCAGGAACATAACATGCTTTCCATATTGTCAGGAGTTCCAAGCTGGAGCAGCTTGGGACTGATTTTATGTCTCTTGGAAAAAGAAAAAAAAAAGAAAAAAAAAAAAAAAAAAAAAAAAAAAAAAAAAAAAAAAAAAAGAAAAAGAAAAAAAAATCCATAGCCTGGTCATAGTCCTTGGTAGAAATAATAATAATAAAAAAAAAGAGAGCTAGTGACTGTTTTTTATAAATCTGAAATAATAACACCGTAATGTTTTTATCCTAGGAATGGATTACTTTGTAATTGATTTGGTCCCATTTTGGAGGATCTATCCTGCACTGACTTTGTTATATAGAGCTTTTCTTGTCAGAGCTTTTTCTTGCCTTCTAGTCATTGAAAGAGTTCCGATTATCCTGAACTCAAAGCTATTTTCTAGTTTCAGGCAGAAAACTGGGGAGACTTGACTTTTTAAACTTGTTCTTCAGTTACTGGAAAACATTTTTTTCAGAAGCTTAATGATCCTCTATATGCCTATGAGAGAGTTGTATCCGTGTAGGAAAGGAGTTTAATGTCATGAGTGTAAAGTAATTTAAAATTGCTTTAATTAGTCTACATTTTTGTATCTCAGAGAAATTAAAAGCCAGAACAAACTGGCCTGAGAATTACTATGACTGTAGTCTCTCAGGCATGTTCCATTTTGGCTCAGGTTTCCAGGCATATACTGTATATCTCAAAGCCAGTTTTAGTACAAAATTGTTTTCTTAAAATACCTGTTGTGTCCATCAAATACCGAGGTGTAACAGGAGCACATTTTTAAGTTTTCTCTATTGGCAGAGTAAAGTATGTTGATTATATAAAGTTTAATTTGGATAAGGATCATTTTACTTGAATTAATTAATATTTAGCTGATTTTTTGGGCCACTAACAAGTTGAACTTTAAAAAAAAAAAATGTTTCCGCAAGAGACTCCTGACCTACCAGAAGCAAAAAAGTCCACTTTAAAAAACCAAAAAAAGCTAGAGCTATAGTATCGGTCCTTCTCCTTTTTATGGCTCTGCCTATGGAAAATTTCCAGAAGCAAATCTAAAGGAAGCTTTCATGTGCTTGCTGTATTTTATCTTGTTATGATTCTAATCACATATTTTTGGTAATGCATTATTTTAATTTTATGTCTTAAAATTTTCATATCCTAAAGTTCATTTACTTACATAATCCACATAAAAGTGCTTCTCAAAAGTAGGCACTAAGCTAAAGAAGTGATATGTTTTCCAAGATTTGAGGGAGTAGTGATTTAAGTTTTCATTTTCTGCTGTTACCAAAACAAATTTATTTAAAGGCTAGGAAGGATAAGCATCACATATTTTGGAATTTTTTTTGGTCTGTAGTTGTTTATCTTTAGTAGAACAGCAAAAAGAGTTTGCACTACTACATTCAGTGGTAGCTGAAAAGAGAATTACTACTGAGAAACCACTTCAAGCTAAAATTCTGTTTAGTAGGAATTCTAGTGTTCAAATATTTCATTGTTATAAAGGGAGATAAATCATGAAATTCATTCATTTATATATCGAAAGAACATGTATTGCTTAAAATGTCCTTTTGATCACACAGATATTAAAATGCAGTTGTACAGTGCAAAAATCTTAACATACTAATTATGCTTATCAAGATTTAAGGAGGTTAATCAGATAGAAATGGGTGTGTCAGACTAGGTTTGAAGTAACTAATAAAACATATAATTGACAGCTTTCCAAATGCTGCTTTAGAAGGGCAAAGGAAAAGCATTGTTTCACCTTGATGACAGCTCAAGGTGCTACTTGGGAGTATGATAATTGAAGGCTCACAGGTTAGGAATTGCAAACAGATGCAAATGCAGTTACAAAAATGGGACCATAACTGAGATGGTGGGTTTAGTTATGGGAAGTGATTTTTTAGGTGAAACATTTAAGTGATTTACTACACTGTGATTTTCATAATATTAATATCTTATTTTGTGTAGTTAGGAATGCTGCCCAAGGAGAACGTATGAATATGGTTTTCCTCCTTTAACGTTGACTCAGTTTCCCTAGGGAAGGTTTCTGCTGCTCTGAGCTGCTCAGCCCAGTGTAACATCACCACATCTTAGTAATACACACAGGTGCACAAGCAAATCAATGAACACCAGATTACAGTGTGGGGCTTACAGAAAATAAGTACATTTTCATGACTCAATAATGCATTTTACAATAGTTACTTTTGAACTGGATGAGGATATGTCTTCAGAACAATCTTATGTTTAAGCCAAGGAGTATACATTGTCCAAAGGATAATACCAAAAGATCTCAAAGAGAAAAAAAATGCCTGAATTTTACAAGCCTGTGTGAGATTCAATGAAAAATAATTTACCTCAATGATAATTAAGAAATTATTAAATATTAATGAGTAATAAATTAGTAATTGTATCTCAGTTAGTATTTAGATCACTGCTAATGATTTAAGTGAGGCTTGTCTCCTCAGTACACACTGAATGACTATGTAAAAGCTGATTTATTCTGGGAATAACTTAGCTGGGAAAAGTTGCTCCTTGGAGGAGCTTTACAGCTTTCAGAACCCCTCTAGATCATCTCACTGTATTGACTGCTAGCACAGCTCAGAGGTTAGCATGACAGCTTCTAAACTGTTGCAAATTACATTGTGGTGAAGTAAGGAAAACTGAAATTTAGGGTTTGTTTCTTTTAGAAAGTAAAAAAAAAAAAATGGTTTAAGAGTCACTGGAAAGCGTTTAAGACCTGCTGAACTATCCCTATGTGCATGACTTTCAGTAAGCACCTAGAACAAAGTATGCTGAAAGTGGGAGACACTGCAATTACCATAGCAAAACTTTACTTACCTGTGATTTTCCTTATAGATTTTCCCTATAGGACTGCATGAATATAATTATGTGCACTCAGTATTCCTCGGATTTTGTAATTCAGTTTTTAAAACTGAAAAGACTAAAACCCTCAAACTGTTACACATATTTTATGCTGGACAAAAAATCTCTGTGAGACCACTATATTTATTGTCTTCCTTTTTTTTTTTTTTTTTTTTGACTTCTTCAAAACTAATAAACAAAAAATAAAATATCTCTGATAAAGCTTAATGATAAGAGGAATCTAGCATCATTCCTTTAATAAAAATACTATTCTGTATTCTAGCTAAATGATATGTTAAATGTAAACAAAACAAAACCAATCAAAACCAATCAAAGAAAGATGAATGTATAGCTTCTTGTTAAGCCAGATGTAAGAGATTTTAAAAATACAAATTAGTTTGTCATTCACACAGCTCAGGGTTAAGTTGCTCAGTCAAAATGACATTCACTCTAAACCATTTAATTTTGGCTTTTGGAATTTTCCAAGTGTTTTTCTTCTTTAATTAATTTAATATTTATTTCCAATGGAATGTTTGCTTGGATGAAAGAATGGATTTTTTAAGCCAAATTTATTTGCAAATTTGGCACAAAATTAGGATTTTTTAAAATGTCCTGAAGTATCACATTTTTACACTACTTTTCAAGGGCAAGGTCAGGATAAATCCTGCACTTCTGTACTGAAAATGAAAGATAATGCTACTTGTGTAATTAAATATGATGTCTTTATTGTTTCACTAGCTAGTAATTTAGTTCTGCATCAAGGTCACGGGAAAATTATGCATCCTAATATTTTAAATGTTCAAGGATTTAATGGCCTGAAGCATTTAGTCTTGGAGACTGCTTTTATTTATGTGTAAATTCAAAATCACTTAAGTTAAAAGTCAGCTGTAAATAAAATCTTTACAGCGGGAAAAATCTTTTAAAGTATTCTGTAGAAATACCTCTTATTTAAGTAGCTACAAGTTCTCTAAACTCATAACAGGAAAAGATTTTTTTTTCTTTCAGAAAAAGAAAAAGCCACAAAAATATTTTAACTCATACTTTTTGAGAAAAGAACAGTGAGGTCTTGATATACTTTCTTAAATTTAAAATGCTGCTAAACCATGAATGTCAGATAATGCAGGTTGAATATTGTGTAGAAAAAAAATGAAAGCAAAGACAATTTCATTCATCATCATAATCTCATGCTTCCAGAAATAAAGAGATCAAGAGATCTTGGATCAAGAAATAATATTTGTCTCTTCATTTAGATTACACAGTGGGGGGACACTGAAAAAATCCTAAATAGAATGACTATGAATAGCATGTTGCTGCTAGTTAAGAAGGATGGCTGATTACAGTACAGAGCAAGAAGTATCCGATGTCTGTGAATGTGGTTCTGATGGCTCCCACAGAGAATTCTAAGTTGAGACAAATTTGGTTAGGTTCAAAAGAACTCACTGGTTTTTCCACTGCTATACCATTCACTGTATAACTATATTTCCACTTCAGATTTTACAGACTACTCATGGTTTTGACTGGAAACGTATATCTGATCATGGAGACTTTGTGAAGAGCAAGACCAGAGTTCTGACATAGGAACATGGAATTCAAGTCAGCTCCAATAGCGTCAGCAGCACTAAACTCCTGGAAAAAGCTGCCAGAGCTTTACAGCTTTTGTCATCATCACCAGTCTAACACACACTAATGGATCTGGGTCAGGGAACAGACTGCATGCTGCCTTGAAAAGCTTTGGGATTTTACAAATATCTGTCAAAAGATTGATGTCTAGGAATATTCTGTAGAAGCTGTACAGTATTGCTGCACATAGTAGAGTGTCTCGGGAGGCTGCTGAAAGGACTCATTATGACCCCTGCTATACAGAGCCATTTCAAAAGCTTGATCAATCTCAAAGCATGACAAAATAGCTTGAAGTTGTTCTTTATTCAACTGTCCTAGAAATCTAAGTCAAAATGTATTGATAAAATGGAACTTTAAACAGAAATACTTTCTTTTATTTGGAAAAAATTAGTCAGGTGGAGAATATTGCCACAAATGATGTCAGCAGCAGTAGGACCAGAAAGAATATCTATATGATTGAGTACATAAATACTACTTTGAAGTTCACTGAATGTTTATGCATTTTCTTGCCTGTTTCTTGTCTGTTAATAAGATCCTGCAATGAACATATGAACTCTGTGAGTTATTTCTGGGATGGGATCACTGGATGAGTTTGAGTGAAAACAATCTGAGAAACTGTAAAGTAGCTATCAGACCACTCTTATCATTTAATATAATCTTTCCCTTATCCAAGGAACTGTAGTGATCCTGAAGATTGTTCTGAATTAATGATTTTCAAAAGGTTCCTTTCTACATTATTAGCTGCAAAAAATGAAGAACAAGAAAGGCATCTTTATGGAAATATTCAGGTTCTAATGTTTGTTTTTAGCAACATTTCAGACAAGGTCTGCAAATGGTTCTTGGGCTCAGCACAGTCTGGTACAATGAAGCAGAAAGCAGAAATGTCCACTGGAGAATGAAAAGCAAAGGAAAGAGTAATTGCTTTCTAAGATCTTTGATGGCTTACATGGAGTAAACTCCTGACCTTGAAGCAAAGCGTGAGACTCAACTGAGTGAAAAGAGTAACAGTGAATTTCAGGAAGAGAACAGTAAAAAATGGATTGTCCATTAGCTATAACATTTAAAGCTCTGCTGCACCCAACTTGAAGGAAAATAGTTAATAATGAAAAAGAAAAAAAAATAATCAGGGGGTGGTTTTTGTCAGTTTTAGTTCTAATTGTAACAACCTCTGTCTTGAAAGTGATGCTTTGCATGATTGGTTCCATTATGTCTGGTACTGAGAGTCTGAATACTTTCATCTGCATAATTCTGTGGTGGAGCATAATTAGAAAAATGGTATTTTGTGTCTGAAGAATCTTTCTGTTTCCCTACCCATCTCACAACTATTGTCTCATTAAGGAGCTGAAAATTCTATTCTTTTGTCAGCAGTTCAACTTTTGTTATATTTGACCAAGTGAGATAAAATATAGTGAAATAAAGTAACATATTGAAACACTTTTAATATAGCCATCCCAGAGGGTGTAGCCTCCTAAATAGTTTAGAGGGAGCATTTGAAGTTATAAAATCACTGTGGCGCAAGTTCTTGTTATATGTGTACATCCTCAAGAACCTTACAAGAATGATTTTTTGCTGGCGTTAGCTACTCTGTACTTGTTTTTAGCCATTTTTTAACTATTTCATGAATCCAATCCTGGTTATGTCATATTGCTGTGATGAATAAGTGAGTTCCACAGTTCATTCATAACATGAGCTGCTATGTTCTGCCCTAGGGGGTGGGGAACACTTAGGATGTCACTTCCTTGACCCCTGTGCCAGGGGGAATAGGAAAAGGAGAATATCTGTTCTATAGCTTATATGATGAATAAAGATACAATGCAGCTGCAAACAGCTGAGCAGCTCAGATGAGGGTATCACTCTTGAAATATTACATAGATACAATTACAACATCTTTCTAGAACTAACACTTTTGATAACCTTCTTGGGAAAATAAGGATCAGATGTCCTTATCTGATTACAGTAAATAACCTACAGGCATCCCAGTTAAGCAAATTACCATCCCAATTAAGCTGCAGTTCTTGCTGATAAGTATCATTAGGTTTAATTCCATTCCTTGGGAAAATGTCCTGATTAAGGCTATTTCTCAATTTAGTGGTACATAATCTAATAGTTAAAGGGGAAAAAAAAAGTGACATTTGAAGCAGAAATGTGAAAGAAACGTTGAATAAATTGGAATATGACCATAAGTTTGGATGAAACATATCACAGCAAGCTCTGAAGAAGCCAGAAGAAATATTACCACAACTGCTTTAGTTAGTGTTGATATCTCACAGGGAGTAAAAGAGTGAGTCCTATGAAATATGCTTATTTTCTTTTCTGAAAGATAATATCAGTTTGTTGTAAAAAAAATCAAATGCATCATCAGAGGGAGAAAATTAGAAGATGGGGAGAAAGAAAAATATAATCTACTTGGAAAAGAAACTTTTCATAGGGGCACATCATTGGTGAGATTTTTTTATAGCTGAGGAATAATTTCCTGTTGAAATAAGATTGTTATTGGTAGGCTATGCAGGGAGCATGTTTGGCCTGGTGAAAATGTGGGAAGTAGAAGAGCAAGTTTAATCAAATATATTGCACTGCAGCAAAGCTTGATCTCCCATATTCAACTCAACAGTGCCTATTTAGTACAATAAATTGGGATACAATAAGGAGGGAGGTGAGGGATTACTTGAGGAATTGCATCTTGCCATGAGGGGGGCAGAAGGCAGCCAAATGCACAGAACCTCCCTTTAGGGCATAGGGCTTTCAGAGGGAATGGGGTTGGCTGGTGATCTCTAACCAGTTCTCTGAGCCTTTTTGGAAAACCACTGGAATGTTAAAAGGAAATGCATTCAGAACAGCTATAATATTACACCTCTAAGAATTCACTGTTTATACTGAGACCATAATAGATGAGTAGCTTGTAATTTTTAAATCAACAAGCAAATGTCCTAGAAAAACTTCCAGGAATTTTTTCTGCTGTGGCAGTAGGGACAGAGAGGTTTTCTGAGTTCTGTTCCACCCCCTGCTCCAAGTAGGGATAATGACAGGTCAGGTTGCTTAGGACTATGCCTGACAGCAAAAAGGAAAAGGAGATGGTAGAAAAAGATCTGTGAAGATACTTTAAGAGCTATCAAACCCCAGAATTCTCTTATAATATTAGAGGACATAAACCCTATGTTCCCTTTAATTTGTGTTCTTTTTGAATCTCTGAAATATTTAAACAGATTTTTTTTACCCCATTCAAGGTCTTTTATTTCAGTGGGTTTTATAAGTTGGGTAAAGGCATTCCTCATGCTGGAAAACTCTGGAAATATTATAGATATGTATTAACATATAAGACAAGCATAGACTCTCATCTGTAATATGAAATCTAGAATTTTCTGTACTCCAAGAGGGACTTGAATACTTTGAAGCATTGTCCTCATAAATTGAGGTTTCTGTGTTTAACATGATGTTCTGCCCAAAGTCCTCCTGGAAAGCCAGAGCTCCTAGAAAACATACTGTATCACATAAGACTAGTGGTAAATGCATGGGGAAAAGCCTGTGCTTTTATATAGTAATGGTGCATGTAATAGTCCAGTGTCCAAAAGTGTATCTTGTATTACACATGCCAATAGTTACACAACCAGCAAAATACTTGATACTTGCAGGAACCTACAGGGCAGCACATGAAGTATAAACTCCAATATATTGCTGATAATTAGAATTAAAAAATCAAAAGGGTGCTTGTAAACAGGAATCCAGTTTCCCAGGCAATCTCAGCAACTGTAAAAAACGGGCTCCTGCATAGAATGGCACAGTTAGAAAAGAAAATGCAATCTAACCTACCACCACAGATACCTTTCTTCAGGGTGTGACACACTGTAAAGGTCATTACGCCCATCACTGCAGCCTAACATTTTGTGACAATGTGATCCTCCTTGTTTATGAAGCATATGCTAAACAGAAAGAGGGAGCAGGGAGTTGGCTGTTATTTAAATCTGGCAGCCAAAATAACCCTCAGTGCTTTACCTTCAACTTCAAGTGACTGAACGTCCAAAGGTATTGCTTGCAGGATTAACTGTATGGTGTGTGAGTAGATATCAAGGCTGATAGTCCCAGGTGCCATCCATCCTTGCCCTTTTTCACTCATGATCTTCTCACTCGTAGCTGCATTTTTTTTAACAGTGGGGTTAAACAAACATACTTAAAACCCACTCCTTTTACACAAATAAGACTTTTTATTAAAAAAAAAAAAAAAGAAATCTCAAATTTTAGGCAGCCTTGAAACAGTATGGATCCTCCTCAAACGAAATGCCTGATAAATTGTCTACATGTGTGTACTTTCCATAACAAAAAGAAAGTGACTTCCTACTTTTCATAAAATTCCAAATGTTGATATCACCTTTTTGCTGCAATCAGGAAACATTCATCTAAACAAAGCTCAACTTAGTTGCTGTTAACTTCTGAATTCTACATTTATTCATATTTTTTTAAAAATTTTTTGAGGAGAAATGAAAGCATTTTGGTTTTGTTTTTAGCACTGATGCCAACTGATAGGCAATTTGTCACTTTAAAATAAAACCATCCCTAAGCAGTGCTGAAAAATTGCTAATGGTTTAAATAATCAAGCACATTCTAAATCTCTGAGGGCACTGGAACTAGATGAGAAAGTAGCACAGGATTTTAAAGTAGAACAATACTCTATAGATTAGGGAGGTATACTGAGAAAGTGAAGAAGAGTTTTTGGTGCAAGCAGTAAAAAATAAAAAAATAAAATAATCTAATTTGAACAAAAAAATTAATTGTTTTCTAAAGCATGGAAACTACAGCATGTAGACCTCTAATATAATTGGCAAATCAGGTTGTGGTTTCAAATCCATCTGAGAATCATTAAAATTTTGGACTTGGATAATTGCTTGTCTCTGCCTTTCACAACTATGGAGTATCGATACCATAGCCCTTGAGAACTCCAGCTAAGTGCTTTAGGGAAAAGAGAGCTAATAATCCTTAACTGAAATCATTAGAAAAATACATACAGGAATAGATTGTCATTTAGAGTGAGGATAGAATAATGACTTGTTAAATAAATTATGCTAAGGGACTGACCCACACAATTATTGCATGTAGAATTCATGTTTTGAATGTTAAACAAGCTCTTCTGCTAATATAAGACTGCTGGGGGGGGGGAATAAAAAAATAAAAAAAAATTTGAGCTTGGTGTGCTTAAATTTTGTAAAATTAAAACTTTAGGAGTAAAAGAAAGAAGTATAGAGTTATCTCTACAATTATAGTTAAGAGTATAACTTGTGAATATAGATGCAGAATGACCAATATGAACTGTTGCAAAGTAGAAGGGATATAAGGTGAAAACAGTTTAAAAAAACAAAAACAAAAACAAAAACAAACAACTTTATGTAAGATCAGTAATATTGGTGTGTTAGAATATGTAGCACCTGAGGGATTGAGAAACCATTCCAACCTGATCACCACCTTCCCTGATTACAGTTGCCAAAGGAGTTTAACAGAAGTTAAGCCTATGTTGTTATAAGATTTTAGGGATCCCCTGTACAGGAAGGACATCAACCTGTTGAAGTGAGAGGAGGCCACAAAGATGATGACAAGAATGGAGCATTTCTCCTATTGGAAAAGTCCGATGGAATAGGGTTTGTTCAGCCTGGAAAAGAGAAGGCTTCAGGGTGACCAAATTGTGGCCTTCCAGTGACTGAAGGGAGCCCACGAGGAGGACAGAGAAGGACTTTTTACAAGAACATGTAGTGACAGGACAAGGGGAATTATTTCAAACAAGAAGAGATCTAGATTAGATATTAGATATTCACTCTGAGGATGGTGAGGCACCGGAACAGGCTGTCTGAGAGGTTGTGGCATCCCATCCCTAGAAGTGTTTAAGGCCAAGCTGGATGCAGCTCTGAGCAACCTGGTCTAGAAAAAGGTGTCCATGCCCACGACAGAGGGGATGGAACTAGAACTTTAATGTCCCTTCCAACCCAAAATATTCTCTGACTCTATGATAAGGTTAATCTATTAGAAGTCTTGTACTGAGCAGAAGGATTCAGGAAGTTAGTCAACTGGAAGCATTAACAAGAGGGATGGCCCTGAACTCATGTCCGTGTCATGCTTGTAGCTATCTGAGCAAAAGTTAGGAAGGAAATGTTCCTGGGATCCTTTCCTAAGGTTTGCTCTAATTACGTTTAATAGACAGGTATAGGATTTAATCTTTGAATATGAAGTAGAAATGAGAGATGAAACCATCAGGCTCTGATAAAACTCTTGGGATGCTTGTCAAATAAGAGATCTAGGTTCTTTCTTTTTCTCAATTTGGAGAGTTCACAGCCACATTTTAAGAGAGAAAACAAGTAAGTCTGGTGATCAGTCCTCTGAGCATGCTATTGTGGAGTCAAAAATGTGAGTCCTGCAGATTACATCTTACAAAGCAGAGCACATAGAAATGTTGGAACTGAGTTTGGTTTCTGGTCCCAGCTTGTCTTTAACCCAGCAATTACTAAAAAAAATCCACTCTAGGTGTTTTTGTTGCACAAAATAAGCAACTTCAAAGCCAGAGATCCAAGTAAAAGTAATTTACTTGTGTTTTCCTCCTCCTATTTAATGGTTAACTTGAAGGTAATAATTTTGTTAAAATGTGCTGAATAAAAACTTTTGCTGTTCTGCAATGTGCTGAACTCCCTTTTCTCATAAGGCAGTAAAAGATTATTCTCTATATTGCCAGAAAATATTGGAGAGTGGAGAACCTGTTTCCCCTGTATCATGCGGCATGCAGAAATTTTCTGGCGCAGGGTTGCTTTAATTTCTAGATGAACTAATAGAAAACTTTATGTCATTCTAAGAGTGACATAATCATATTTCATACATTTATAGTTGGTTTTCAGAAGCATTAGCATGGGAACATGTATTGCCAACTTATCTTCCCATAAACAGTTTTGTTCAGCTTCCTCTTTTTTAGAGACAGTGTCCTTTCAGAGCCCTTGACAGCTAAACAAACATGTCTTACATTTAAAAAAGAGCACTCTAAAACCTAAGTCCTTTGTCATTATCCTCAAAAATTGCAAACTAATTCTTTTGTCACTGTCTTGAAATTTTGTGGGGTTTGTCTTAATGTTGAATACAGGAGCAAAATAGGTTTTCCTTTGCTCCTCAGCTTCTGAGTTGAGCTCAGTTGTCACTTCCCTCCCCTACCCTCCCTGGTCATCATCACTGAATATTGTGCCTTTCCATCCACTGGGCCACCCTAGCAGTCCACTTTTACCCTATGTCACACACAAAACTCTTTCATTAAACAATAGATAAGTCCTTTTATTTTGTTTGTTATTTAAATGCATGCTCCAAATTACTAATATCTGATTAATGTTTGTAGAGTTTTATACAGTATCATACTAGAATTATCTAAACTCCTCACAAAATTCATGTTTTTACTGTTTTTTATAGGTTCATGATTTCATTTTGCACTACGACAGCTAATGAATTTAGTACACAAAACACTGTTGACAGAAGCAATTTTTATAGCTTTTTTCCTCTTTTCCTTAATAATAGCAGAATCTTCTCTTAAGCACTGCAGCTTTTTCCAGTCTTTTTATGTAACATATGAACATGAATTAAAAATACTTATGGATAATCCTCCTAATAGCAAAATGCATTGTAAAGTTTCCCCACATGTTTTAATGGGAAACTACCTGGAAAATCATGCATAAATGATAACTTCTTTAAACTAGCTAAAGAGAAATTTCTCTCCAGGTATTAAATATGAATGATTCCTCTTTTTTCTTTATCATTTAAAGTTCATGTTCTTTGCACCATTTAAGGTACACCTGTTTCACATGATGAGCACAATAAAACAATCTGCAGAACTGCTAAGGATATATTATGGCTAGGCCTGTGAACTGTACTAATGAGGTTTTACTGCTTGTAAGATTTGAAAAAGCCATGTCTAGGGGCCACAGGGTTAAACCACATGAACGAGTCAAGGTTAGTGTTAGTTCAGAAATTTCAATCATATACAGTTTTCCACTTAGGCTTAGGTAATGCCTTTGAAAGACTTCATTGCTCAGTATCTACTTCAACATCTAACAGTTTTCTTTATTTTTAGTTGCTCAGTGAATGTAAACCTTTCCTAGGCTGGTATTTTACCAATTTTATTCTAACTTAAGAGCAAGAGATAAGAATGAAAATTCATTGTATGAAACAGATAACAAGGAAATATGTCAGGTAAAAACATAAAACTGAAAAAGATAAACAGTATGGCAAACTTCAAGAACAAATGTAGAACCCTTTCCCCAAATACTGAGCTATTTCTTTTTTTATTAGTTATTTTTGGGTTTTCCCTCTATCTTTGCATTGAATGTGCTTTCACACACATTCAATGAAGGTGTATTTTAGTTTGTTTTGTTGGTTTTTTGTTAAAATCCAGTTTTACCTATATGTCTTAGTCTAGTTCCACTGGCAACTTTGGCAATTATATTTTCCATGCCCTAAGTCTGCTACTGTTGCATCAGCTTGTACATGGCTTACTTTGTCATCTAATATAGACGACAAGAGCTTGGCTCAGAAGATAAATTAGGCGATGCCAAGAGAGAGAATATACTCTTTGAATGTAAACTTATGACTGTCCAAACAGTTTACATAATTTACTAATCCTTTAGTAAACAGATACTTGATGAATCAGTGGAGAGTTAAGACCCCTTCTTACTGAACTCTTTTACAATTAACTGTATACTAATACATTCATGAATAGTCTGTGGGCAGCTGGTGTACCTGTTGCCACCATTAACAATTGGTCAGTGTTAGCCTTAGCCTTTGTAAGCAGTCCTATTTCCCATTGCTATGGACATGCTAAAGCAAATTTAGCCCCACTGATGTAGACGGTTTCCTTCCTTTTTGGGACAAACGTGGAGTTCTGATCTAGCTTCCGTGAGACAGGAGGCACAGACAGAAACTCACAGCTGTCAGTTGCTTCCTTTTGAGTTTTTCCATGGGAGCAGACATATTAAAACGGACATCCTCTCCACTTGGAAAAAATTATCTAGATTGTCAGGAGGATGTGTTTATCTTTGCATTTTTTAAACACAGTTTTGGTTTTACCATGCAGGAACTGAAATGCAGCCTTCAAAGCACAGAACTCTCTGAAAGGGTGGCAATTCAAAAAATGATACAGGCACTACTATACTTAACAGACATATTTAATAGTAAGGCTCTTAAGTAGATAGTATAATTCAGCAGTGAGCAGATGGGGGTTGGATAAAAGAGGTGTGATGCTGTCATCTAATATTGCCAATAAAAACATTAAAAAAATTAAACATATCTATCTAGGGTTTGTTGGGGTTTTTTTTGATACTTTCTGTGATTCTACCAAGAAAAGCACGACATTTCCTTTTGGTTTTGTTATTTAAGTATCAGATTCTTTAAGCTTTCTTTCTCCTCTAAGGAGAAAAATTATAAAGTATTGTGAAAATTAAATAAATATGTGGAGTCTCTATTTGAGTAATACTGAGGACTATTCAAGTCTTAAGTCACAAAGATTCTAACAAACAATCCAAATGATCAAAAATGAACTAGAGAACTAATACATTTTGTTGTTATGGCAACTGAATGTTTAGATTTAATTTTATGTAAGCGGAGCTTCACGGATTATCCTGGGCAAATACAGTAAACATATTTGCAAACAATTTAAATATTCCCATACAGATATTCTATCTCTAGTAATCATCAGTTCTGTTTACTCTAGAATTATTTAATATTCTGGATTTCCAATGACTTTATCATTAATCTGATTCCATACAATTTTGTAGTATGATTTTGGCAACTGAATACTCATTCTTGTTGTCCAATCTGATTTCAACTAGTTCTGGTTTTAGGGTTGGTTGTTTTTTTTTTTTTTTTTTTCTCTGCAGCTGTATGTTCTTTTTCTCCTTCTTCTGCTGTTTCTTTAAAAAATAGTAGTTTCCCTATCATCTGCAGGCTAAGCTGCCTTTTATTTTTATGCCGTTTGATCAGTGTACAGTTCCTTTATTGCTCCACTTTTTTCTTATACCAGTAGCAATCTGTGTTGCCTCTGAACAATTTATGGCAGTATATGTGAATTGAGGATCCAGCTCAATGTGTTTAAGGTTGTTCCATGCTGATGTATTTTTGAAGCCTGTCTTTATAAGGAGGCTCTAGTTTTCACTTAGGTTCAATTCAGGTTCTCAAATCAGCTGTTTTTATCCAATGATATGAGGTATTGATCAAATGCTGAACATACTTAGCATGTAAAGAGCATTGGTCTTTCAATGAAAGAGGAAACTAGATAAAGTATGATTTCTATATGTGGCCTTCAAAATTGATTTTGTTTAATATATCTCTAACTACATTCGCCAATATCAGTATCACATTTAGTATGAAAGCGCATTGCAAATGTAAACTGTCACTTGATTTTTCACAGAAAACTTGATTATTCACAGAAAATTTGAATTAACTGCCTTATAATACATTGTTTTGCAATTAGTAACTTCATGTACTAATGCAACTGCATTTGCTAAACAGTGGTTGTCTCCTTTATTAGTGTTTGTCTCAAAAGGAGCAAAATTTAACCGCCCTTTACTGTCAACATTCACTACAGTGTGCAGGATCTCATTCTTTTATTCAGTTTTACTGTCTCAGCTTCAGTAGTGCTTCTATTTCTCACCTAAGAACAATTTTTCCACTTACATAAGGAAAAAAAAAAAAGGAAAAGAAACTTGGAAGAGAAATCACATTGTTTTCCATGTGCATTAGGAAAAGTGATAAACAGAGTCATTAAATATATTTGCAAATTTTCCTCTAGGGCAAAGTATACTTGAGCAGAATACTTTTTTCAATTTTCTTCCTCTGCAGTAGGAAGGAAAAAATATTATATAGTCTACTTTACAGATCTAGGGAAGTGTGGATCTGTCAATTAAATTGGTTTACAGGTACACAGGCAGAAAGAAACACCTCACCCAAACCAAGCAAGAAAAGAACTAGTTGCTGAAAAAATAATGGGCAATACCTCCAAGGAAAAGCAGAGATCATGATGCCTTGTTTCACCCTCAACTAGGCTGAAACAAATAGATGCAATTACTGTATAAAATTTTCTTATCTGATAAAACAATATTCAGTAGTCTTGCAACAGATTGTTTTTAAATGTAACACCTGTAAATCACAAATGTGGACCACCAGGAGGGTAGCTGCTATAATATTATAGTTTCAGCTATGTTACAATAAACAGAGCTGAAGCAGTCTCAAATTTACTTCCATCTGATAGCCATGAGATTTTTGACGTAAGAGACAAGTTATTTTCATTATGCATTATAAAGTCTTTCAATGACATATCAATGTTTGGCTGTTGCGGTTTCAGCATGTGGCACACATGAAATAAAGCACACTGCCTAAAATATTTGGGCACTTTATGTTACTGAAAAGTTTAGGTTTTCAAGTGTGATTGCCTAATATACATACTATATCGTAAAAGGCTAGATCCATTTTTATACATTAAGAGATCAGAATTTTTGTGATCAAATATATATTTTATGTAAAACCACAGAGTTACACTGGCACTACATTATCATAAGGCTAATGAAACACTCAGTAGACTCATGGTTTATATTTATGCTTATAGGTGTTTATAATTTAATTTCAAATTATTATGGCCTTATTTCAATATTTTTGGTATATTTTATTTATGGTAACTGCATTAGATGAAATCAATGAACCATCTATGGTAGTTAGTGCTAGACATTCATAACAAGTGGAAGGAAAAACTATAGTGAGTAATTGTGAAATAGCTACTTCATCTACAAAGAGTCTTCATATGCTCAGCATTTAGTAAGTACCCTAAATAATGTGAATTTATACTCATTAAAATTTAGCTCATTTTCCAAGTCAAATTTCTACACATACATTAGCATCTTTTAGAAAGGAACTTCGGAATTTGTAAAAGTCATCAATATTCTCTGTCTTCAATTTAGTCTAACAGTATCTGAAACTCAGGACTTAAGTATCACTTTAGCTGATTTCTAAACTGGAGCCATTAATAATGAGAGCTGTCAGTCATACACCCACCAGAGAGCTATGACTTCTCATGCATGATGGTTAGTGACTTAGTCTCTTCATCCACCAGTCCTGTGGATTTGTACATCTTCAGGTTCCTGAGACAGCCACAAACATGACCTTCTTCTATGGTGCACAGCTCTTAAGTTTTTCCTAAACCTTGCCCTTGGTTTTTGTGACTTGCTGGCGGAAGCTGAGGCAAAAATGTCATTGAGTACATTAGCTTTCTCCACATATTGGGTAAGAAGGTTTCCCACTTCCTTCCCAAGAGGGCCCACATTTTTCCTAGTCTTCCTTTTGTCACTGGCAAGCATATAAATGCTTGTTGTTATTGTTGTTGCTTCTCTTTTTTTCTTCTGATCACTATTTGTTAATTTTTTTTTTCATCAATACTGAAAAAAGGTCTGCGTGCAATGGAATAGTTTGCATCCATATGTTAATGTATCTCTGATTTGAACAATGTAGTGTAAGAACAATTAAATGCAGATTACAATACCAGTTTACATTTTAATGAATGCTGAGTATTTCTTAAAAATAGCCTCTTCTTCCCAACACACTTAAAGTAGATATCAGATATCATTCAAAGATTTTTGTGATTAGTAATGTATTTCCCCTAAAGAAGTTCCATTTGAGATGGCATTGGCAAACGGCATGGATTGGTAAATACTCAAAAGATGTGATTGAGGGGTCAAATCAAGAGCTGTCCCTTTTTTTTTCTTTTTAATGAATCTTTGGTCCAATAATCTATTCTTTTGAACACTAAAAGGTAAGTCATCCAACTCTTTGTCAACACAGAACTAAAATAGCACAGTAATTTAACTAAAATATTTCCTTGGCAAAATCTCCTGTTCCAACAGAATGTCTGTGCTCTCTGAATATACTCCAGTAAATGGTTGTACTCATCGAACCAGACTTCTTGTTAGAGTACTAACTCAATTAAATAATATTCTGGTCTAAAACTGAAGGAAGCTTCATAATTTCAGACAAATACACCACATAATTGAAATCATATTCAGAAACAATTTCTCCATACTTTCTTCAATATAGATCCATAATTAACTCTAATTTTAAGTATTCCTAAATTAAGCTATTCAAATATACTTTTCTTAAAAGCCATCATTATCTCAGGCCTAACTTAACATGCCCTCTGATTTTCAATACTGTTCCCTTTGCACAGTGAAACTCTGCTCTATTATCATCTCCTGTTTAACTTACTTAAATATTCCCCTAGAGAATAAAGAAACAATTAACAAACATGTTAAAGTTTTGTGCATATGTGTATCCAATGCTAACCTTGGAAAAAGGTAGAAGCTCTAACACTCTTGTTGTTCAAATGTAAATTCTGTTTGAACCTTCAGGTACAAATTGTTACTCAGAACTGTTCAGTCTCTAGTTTGCCTGGAGAGTTTTTTACTAGCAACCTAGTTTTTTACTAGTAACCCTCATTTCCCCCATAAATCTCCAAATCCTGCTTTGTTGATTTTGTGGAGGTTAAAATCATTTTTGTCTCTCTCCTCCTCTGGATGCACTTGTACCTGAAACAGTCCCATACTGCAGTGAGAAAGGAAGAAAAAACATATCAGCATTTTGATTTTCCTACATGATGAAGATCTAATGATTTGAGCAGTTTTAACTTTGGTCTTTGCTATTCTTAATAATGAGTATTGGTAAAAAGTCTGTTCACTTTAATTCCTGAACGCTACTTTGATCTAAAATTTTAGGAGATGCAATCTTTAGATATTTTAATAAATTTGAAGTATTATTAAATCATTATTATTTAATAATTTACAGTTATTGATTAATTATGTTGAATGTTGACCTAATTTACATTTCTGGTCTTACAGGGAAACTAAATTGCAGAAAAGTGTTATCTGTGGAAGACAGAAAAATCTGTACCATAGCAGTGCTTTACCCCATGGTATCCTGAATGAATTAAAGGTCTCTTATTGATTGTAGCAGTATTTTTCCCCTGCCATTGCTAATAAATTCACATAATTACAGATGTGCGCAGCTGTTTCAAAGCTCAGAGCTGATCCCTGATTACAATTTTTGCTGCAGTCACAGTAAAACCTCTGACACCAATATGATATTCTTCTGTAATTATTAATATTCTTTTTTAATAGGCAGTTAAACATTAAAGGAAGGAGTTTGTGAGGATTGTCTGATTCTGTCACTTGTTAGCAGAAACTCACTCTAATAACCGCTGCAAGTCAGTATATTGTAATCAGGAGATGAGAGATATTCATTGACTGTGCATGAAATACTGAGTGGGTTGCATTCACACACTAGGCTTCTGGCCAAAACCAGATGCTGCAGCTGCCATTGTTTGGTCCATCTGGAAATTAGCTATAATGTGCTAACTTCATTCCCCCAAACGGCCTGTGGCTGAATTGTCACAAAACTGAGTACAATATCTTGGGAAAAAAAGCAAGACAAAAGAACTTAAAGATTTTGTTCAAAATTATAGAGTCTCTGATAATGACCGCAGTATTTAAGTTCTTCAGTAGTGTATTATGTAAGCAACATGACTAAAATATTCCCAGAAATGTCTGTATTGGGTGTGATGTATGATAAGGGACACAACAACACCCCCAAAAAGCCCCACCATAAAACACCCCTTTTCGTCTCAATTTTCAGCAATAGAACACACTTGAAATGAAGGGTAAACATCTCGAATAAGTCTCAGTTATATCGTGGTGCATCTGCTTTGTATACCAGTTTTTGGAAAGCTAAGCATATCAATAAAAAGCTGTGTTATTTAGAAATAAACCTCTAATATTCCTAGGTCAATTATACGTCTTTAGGCTGGTCTTAGTGATATTTTGACATTATATATAATTTTTTGGCTTGAATTATAAGCAGACAAAAAAAGGGCCAGAAGAAAGGAAACATCACTACTTTCATTTTATCAACAAGAAGAGGTGATAGAGAGCTTTGAGTGAATTCTTTTCTTTGCCTCCAGTCACGTGGCTGTAAGATTTTGTAAGGCTCTTCTGCCTTCCATGGTTGGATATACTCCTGTCTCTGACTCACAACCCTATGTTCACGTTAGACCTGGGCATATATCCATGCCCCAGCACCTGATGAAACAAAGCTTTGGTTGCTACAGAGAAAAGCTGATTTAACAGATTTAACTCACTGCAAGGCTCTCATGTGATACTCTATACAGAATCCACCTGGGAAGCCATAATGACACATATTGTTAAACCCAGCTCCCGTGAATTAAATATAGACTTAAGTAAATAGCTTTTCTGTATAATGCAAGGAAAAATCAAGTCACTTCAAGATCCATGAATGCCAAGATCTGAAGTAGAAGTAATAATGTTATATGGCAGGCTGAAAATCAGGCCCTACATCTTTTACTGGTTCCTTTAACTGCTGAGTTTCAAACATGCTACTTTCCTTAGTATCCCACTCTCCCTATTGTCTTTCACTCCTGTTGCTACATTCCTTCTCACAGAGTGAATAAGAGGATGGAGAGACTGATTCCTGCCTCTCATGTGCCCCAAACTGTACAGAGAGTACTTCAGTATGGGTTCAGTATCCATTTGGGAGCTGTACCACACGTAGGCTCCATTTATATGGAAACAAATTCATAGGTACTTACAAAATCTATAGCATTATTTCAAACATTTATGAGTCTCCTTTCAATGAAAGCAAACTTCCATTAAAAAGTCCTGTACTACGTTAAGAAGGATATAAGTTTGAAAAGCGGGTTTATTAGCTTGACTCTCAAATATTATTGTTAATTTTACTTTTTGGTCGTCTTTATACTCCTTTTTGTGAGAACATGAGGCTTGTTCTTTTCACAAAATGCTGTGATTCCCTTGTTCCGTCCTCTGCTTGGAAGAATGGATTTTATTCAGACTACGGACTCCTGTGCTGTGTATTTTCCCAGTTCTCAATATTGTTTGTTTACAATGATCAGGAGCTGCTGGAGAGCAGAACTGAAAAAAAGTTTGCCATGAGCCTTGGATGTTGAATAATCTGGAATTCTTAGTGTTTCATAGAAAGCTTTTGTACAGCACAGCAAGAGGGTTGTAAAAGCTTTCTTTCATGTATTGTAAAGAAAGCATGAAGTGAATAAGTAAATATGATATTCATATTGGAATGCCCTGTTTGCTGGATTTCTGAACAAATTATATTTGTGCACCTTATAAATGAAATTCTATCTTTCTTGAAGGAGGTAAATAACAGTTAAGAATTAGAGAGGTTTTGGAGCACATTACAGAATAACGGCTACAGATGTTCATATTTAAATCTAATTCTTATCATGAGAATAGGGAGGAACTAAAATAGGGTGGTTTTGTTTGTTTGCTTTTTGAAGAAGTGTCCTGGTTTAGGGCAAATTTGTGATAGAACCCCTGAATGGGGTCCCTTTAGGAAGCAAACCCAAACAGCCCCTCTCCACAACCAGGTCCAGGAAAAGAGCTTCCTCAGAAAAGTGAAAAAAACTATATATTTAACAAATAAAGTGCCCAGAAGCATAAAGAATGAATAATATGAAACAATAAAAACTTTCATTGTTCTGAAGTGAGATGATAAATTCAGAAAGTTCTTGTCATGGGTAGCTCAGCTCACTCAGTCTCTTATCAGTCCCTCCACGTGGGCAGGTCCTCCAGATTTTTCAGTCCAAAATCAGTTTAAACAGCCCCAAGAAAAAGAAAAAAAAAACAGTCCAGAGAGCTTCTCTGCCTCGGCCAGCTAAAGCTAACTAAGAGCAAAGCAGGTCTCCGTGCTGCTGCTTGTCCATGTCTCAGACGAGCACAGTCCAGGAGCAAGAATGCAGAAGAGTGAATGCTGTTGCCAAAACAAACTCCATGTTGTCTTCTTTCTCCCCCTTCACTCTCAGAACTAGTGTCACAGCAGTGATCCTCTCTCCAGGATCCTGCTTCAGGAGTCTTTGCTTCATTCTCCTCAAGGCTGCTCCTCCACGATAATCCTCCTTTTACCAGCCCACCCCCTCTTTTATCTCTCTCATCCTTATTGGCTATAGCTGTTACTCATCAGGGGCAAGGCTGTATTGGTTAATTAACACAGCTGTTACTTATCAGGGGTTACTTTATCTTAAAGGTAGAGAACTTAACATACAGCATAAACAGAACAGACAATTGGGGATACAAGCATCAAAAAGTCACCCCAAGAAATTGTTATTTTTAAGACACTTACAGGGAAAGTTTGATAGTCCTATGAGGCCAGTCAAGCTTTCTAGATTGCTTACACTAGCCCTGGAACTTAGCTCTTGGTAAGTCCTAGAATTTTAGCCTCAGCTGCTTTTAATATTATTCAAGAATGATTTCATAAATTAACTTTTATTTTTGACTCATAAGAGGCTGGAAAATCATATCTAATGAAGCTAAAACATGCTGTGTGAAATGCTGATAGGAATGTCGTAGCTATTCCCAGTGCATAAGTGGTTGCTTGATAGGATCTCCATAAAATATTTAAGACTGAAAGAGGAAAACATTTTTAGAGATAATTTGAATCCAATATACCTCATGTATATGAGAATTCTGACAGTTTTAGAATTTAGAATTAGAAAGAAAGACACAAATAAATTTTTACCCTCCTTGTAGACAAAATGGCATGATATGATTGTAGTAATTTAGTGGAGATAAATGCCTTTCCTTTTAGTTTATTCAATCAACCATTGCAGCATGACTGAATATAAAAATGTATAGTTTATTTTAAAAATATTAAGTAATCTTATTTTAATAATATTATAATTCCACAGGTACTCTTAGGTAATTGGAAATATATAGAAATGGAAGCAGTACTGGAAAATTAAAAACATTAAGAATGGAAAATAGGTATTTAAATATTAATGATATATTAAAAATTAAGCAATAAACCAAAATTCAGAATCTTTAGATCTGAAGTAGGGATTTTTTTCTTCCTATTCTCCATAAGTCAGGAGCTTGTTCTAGCAAAGAGGAACATTTTACAAAGCAAAGTAATAAATTCCTGAAATCTAAAGGTTTGGAGTTTTTTACTTTATACTTTTTATTCATGCAAATCAGACACAAATGAAAATGCCATTGAAAAAATCTCAGAAATAGTGTGTGAGTCTGATTGTAAATTAGAGACTTTCAAAATATAAACTTTATGTTTTCTTAAACAACAAATAGATTAGTGCTGGAAATAAGTAGGGGTTTTTGTTTGTTTGTTTGTTTTGTGTTTTGTTGTTTTGTTTTGTTTTTTTTTTTATTCCAAGTGAAAATCAGCCCATGACAGAAATTTATGGTAAAAATGTAGTTTGCAAAATTTTGAAAAAGTTACTATGTATATCCACCTAAATTTGTGGATCACGTATGGTGGTGTGGACTTTTAATATCAGGACCGCAGGAAAAAATTTAAGCCCAGGGTAGAATTTGCAGATAGCTTTTCAATAGTGCAATTTTCTTTTTTCTAAAGTTTTCTCAAAATTTTGGCATCAGAATTTCCCCAGGTGACCATATGAAGACACCTGCAACACCAAGATGAACATTTGCACTGAGCACTTTTATTTCTCGTTTAGTCCATAAGACCTAAAAAATCTGAAGTGTTGTTTATTTGCTGTTACTCCAGACATCTGCACTTGTCAAGGTAAATTATGGACTGAAAACCCTAATTTATCTTAAATACTTGTGAAGTCAAAGAAAATTATGGTGTTTCAGATGGCACCAAGCTAGGATCAATCCCATTCCTCTCTTTTGTATGTCCTCAAATGTATAGGCACACAAATGTATAGGCAGAAATCAGGTCATTAGAGAAAAAAAGATTCCTTCTTCTTCACCTGAGCATCCTTTTTCTCTTGGTGCTTTGGGCAACAGATCAGACAATAATAGGAAGCACAGTTTTACAAGGCAAATTTTATTAAAAATACAAAATGAATACTGTGAAAGACAAATATACAGTTTGCCAATTACTGTGATAAGTAGAAGTATGAGCTTGTTATAGCAGAGTCATAGAAGATAATCAGATAATGAAAAGGATCATGCTAATCTGTGCACAAAATGCAATTCATATTATCAGAAAAAAAAATGTGGAGCAAAATACTGTAAAATTTATCATAATCCCCAGCATTCCTGACCAAAAAAGCATGCACAAAAATGCTTCAGAAAGCATTTTTAAAGCATTTTTTAGCTTTGTTTCACTTGTATTCTCTCGAACTCTTCGAAATTACAAATGTCTTTTGTGTTCACCTGTCCCTCTGTGTCTCCCTCCTTGCTCCCCTTTCTGTAGACAATTCTCTCTTTTCTTCCTCTCTTGCTTAAGGGGAGCTATAAATTCCTGAAAGAAAAGCAGAAGTGCTATAATTACCAGCACAGGTACTTATCACGGGTGGAAACTAGCTGCCTCTGATTGCTAACAGCAGTCTGGCTGCTCTAAAGTGGAGGAGGAAAAACTTTCTATAACTACCAGTTGCAAGCATAAGCTCTCATTCTAAGACTAAATGAGCTGAGCCAACGCCAAGGATAAGGAGAGAGAGGCGTTTCCTGTTCTGTGCAAGCAGTTATGGCTCTCTTTAACACTTGGGCAGGAGTGTCAAGGAATACTCCTTTCCATAGGAATTTGCAATGCTAGAATTAGTGTGTGACATTCTCTTTCTTTCTTTTTTTTTTTTTTTTTCTCTCTCACTAGTGGGTTTAAAAGACCTGTTTAATCTTAAAGGTTTATGGTTTTCTGTAAATTTCTTCAACCTCTTGCTTCTTTTTGTTTGCACTTCTGTATGCATCTTTTCTTGGTTGTTTTTGAGCAAATTATATCTGACAAACAGTGTGTTACAGTGGATATGAGGAAATAAGGGATAATAAATGGCAGCAACCCATGAACACATAAGGAAGACAAAGAAAACCAATAAACTAAATCAGAAAGTGTAACCTGTTGGACTCAGATGGGGCTACAGTACTGTTGCTGTGTGATGCTTCAACTAAAGAGTTTTTATGTTATTCAAAATAGAACCCTCTAGCAAATACCATTTCCTTGTCTCACATCAAATAAAAGGAAAAATGATCAGAAAAATGAAAATGTTTTCTGAAGGGAAACCCTGAAAGCTCTGACTGTGGCTCTGGGTTTTCCCTCTCTCTTTACTTTTCTTTCTTTTCTTTCTTTTCTTCTTGCCTCAGTCTACGAACAGGAAAATAATAAAAGAAAATAATTTTTTACAAATTTGCAGCTCAGTTGATACTGATTTATGTTTCCCTTAAAGAGTTCATAGTTTTTAGTCAAAATCACTATATCCTCTTTGGCATTTTCCTCCTTGCGAATGAATCATTGCAATAATTACTCCAATGTATGAACATGAGACAAACAAAAACAAAACCTAAAAACAACAGCAACCAAAAAAACCCAAAAAACCAAACCAAACCAAAACAAAAAGCAAAAACAAACCAACAAAAAAAAAAAAACAAAACAAAAAACCAAAACAAAACCCACAAAATCCCCTCCTAAAAGAAACGTCAGCTCCATCCCCCCCTAAAAACACAACAAAAAAACAAGCAAACAAAAAAAACAACAACAACAACAACAAAAAAAAACCCATCTGAAAACAAAAACCAGATGTAACCTACATTTCGTGCTACACTCTGGTCGTTTGCTTTTCAGGAATTTATGTAGAGGATGTGCCTATCATCCTTTATCTACCTTGCACATCGTGCTACTCATATTCTATTATATAAAACACAGTCTTTTTCCAAAAGATATCCAAAATGAAGATGTATCTCACAGATTGAAGCTGCCTGCTGCTCTGCCTGCTGTCATTGCTCCTGTCACCAACATAAATGCAAGCAATCAGAGCAACAGTGAGGCAGACAAAAGTGGTGACAAAAGCAATAGAGCTGGGAAAAGAGGTTGCGGTAATGCCACAGTTGCCATAATTTACCTGTATGGGGAGAGTTCAGCTCATGCACTGCTGTATTTCAAAACCTGAAAAATAAAGTATTGGTTATCATTTTAAATTGCTTCTCTTTAGACCTTATGCAGGTTTTTGTATATGTTTAGGTTCCAACATTTCAAGTAGAAGCCAACTTCAGAAAGACTGTTCACAGAGAATTAAGTTGAAAATCAACATGTATGCACAAAATTCCTTCCTTATGCACCTTTTTTAAACACAAACACAGTCTGGTCAGTCACTTGATATATTAATGAACATCCTGTATTTTTAGTGAAAGGCTGACAATTTATTCTTCAAATTTTATGAGCAGAGGAGGGAAGACGGAAACAACATCAGAGCTATGTCACAATGCTGTAATAACTTCTTAAGGATGAGAATCAAATGAAGAATGCAAACTGGTGCTTTGGGATTCAAAGTCAGTTAATGAATGTCATTATCTCAGTTTCTCTTATTTTTATGTTAAACTGTTCAATTATAACTTTGGTATAATTTTAGAGATAAATTTAAAAGAGAAATAGATTTTTTTTTTCTTTTTTGGATACAGATTCAACTAAATATGGCATCTTAATTTCACACAAAAATTCTGTGCTTTGCTAAGAGCTGATGAAAAACCTAAAATTGGAAAACTATACTGAAAATAGATGCAAAGAAAGATAGTATAACAAACTCCCAAGTATCTAACTTTTTTTTAAGAGCTTTATTAAAAGGTAATTTGAAAATTGCTTATTAGCTGACTGAAGAAGTTTTAAAGCTTACTCAGTTTTATACTCCATACCCAGAACTTTCCTGTATTTCAGCCTAATGGTAATGAGGACTTGATTCTTAAACTGTACTGGAAGCAAAATGCCTGAGTTCCGTTTTGAGATCTCCTATGAATGTCCCCATTGCTTTCAGCACCTCAATTTTTCATCATTAAAATGGGACATATTTTTTTCAGCCTTTTGAAATAAGAAAAGAGGGGGATTTTTTCCTCCTTTTTCCTCCCTAATGTGCTGCATGATTTCTAGCACTAAGGATTCATGATCTCAATATCTATTGGCTCTGCTACTAAATAGAGAAATAACCTTTTAATTATGTTTGTGTTCAACTGAACAGTTTTCAAGGAGCCACGTTGGGTGAGATCAATTCCTTTCCTGTTTAGCTAGCTGGTTCTACCTTCCTGTTTAGCTAGTTTAGTTCTACCTTCCACAAGTCCCATATGGGCAAACAGCCCAGAGGAGCAGTTCTTTTGTAGAGTCTGCCTATTCCTGCTTACGCCGCAAATGGGTGAACATAGTCGGTGTGAGAGTTCAAAGAGAATGCTGTTTACATTTCATATAAGCAAGATCTGCTCACTTAGTAAAGATGTAAATGACTGTACTTTGTAAGAATTTTTCTGTATTTAGACTACACAGCAACAGTATGGGTTATTTTCATAGGTATACCAACATATAGCTCACTTCCTGCATACTCAGTCCAGGTCATGTCGATTGAAAACCACTTTTCTGAGTAATGTAACAGCTCATGGTAATAATGTTCCTCTATTACGTTAGAAAATTAAAGAAAATAACTCAAGTCATCCCTTCAGTGAAGAAGATTGGACTCCAACACTTCTGAGCATTTAATCATGGAGTATGTTTTCCATTAACCCCACAATGGGATAACTGTGTAGAGAAAACAATAGTGCTTGTAAGTACAATTGATTAGTCATCTCAAGACAAATTTGAGAGTGTGCTTCAGCTAAGTCACCTGCAATGACATAAATTCATGTAGGTGGCATTTAGGAAGCTTCCTTGTCACAATTTATGTACATTGCGTGGTCACCCCAAAACTGAGACAAGTGAAAGATTCTGTTCAAACACAGATCTTGAAAGAGTAGGGGCAGGGGACTAAGCATAGAAATATTGCCATACCTTAAAAAGCTTATGGTGTGCATGCCTCCAAAACAATGTTTTTTTGGGGGTTTTGGGGGGTTTTTGTTGTTGGTGGTGGTGGTGGTGGGTTTTTTTTTAACAAATAAGTATTCTCAGTGATAACATGTGAAAAATCCAAAATTCCTGAAACCCATAAAAGCTGCACCTTTCAAAAGCCTTTTTAGACCAACAGTAATAAATCTTACCACCTTCATCTTTCTAGCAGGAACAGTAAATCAAAAACTCAGTTAATCAGATACATATATTATATTCTGTTTAGTTTTATTTCATAAACCATCCATAATACTTGGTAACCATATAGTATTTTAAGCTGCAGATCCCCTGACTGAATCTAGATGCTAAAAAGATAATTCATTTGGCTGCTTTCCATTTCTTCCTCACCTTGAATGTGTTTATGGTGAAATTTACTCAATCAGCACCTTTTCAGTATTCTTCATCTAGAAAGAATTCCTGCTTCAGGCAGAACATTGCCAGCAGGTCAAATGAGGTGATCCCTCCCATCTGTTCAGTTCTGGTAAGGCACATTAGGGGTGCTGTGTAAATTCATGGAGTCTCAACTACAAGAGAGACCTGGACTTACTATAGCAAGTTCACCACAGGACCACAAAGATATTGAAGGGACTAGAGCATTTGTCAAACAAGAAGAGATTGAGAAAGATGAAACTGTTCAGCCTGGAGAAAACAAGAGAAGATCTCATCGTGTGTAAATCTCTGATGGGTAGATAAAGAAAATTGAACTTTCTTCTCAGTGATGCTAATAAAAAGAACAAGAGAAAACAGGCACAAATTGACATACAATAAAATCTGTTTAAACATTTAAAGAACCTTATTTCTAAAGGGTTGAAAATGAATTGCCCAGAGATGTGGATTCTCCACATCCAAATTCTGCTGGTTAAAACTCTGAGCAACCTGCTGTATGTGACCTTTCCTCTGAGTAGTTTCATACTCAATTAGACAGTTTTAATAAACTCAAACCAGTTAACCAACAGGGCATGCATTTATTTGAAACAGAATAAAACGAGGTTAAATTTGTTAGTGTGTATTTTTATGAATGTGAAATCTGGAAATTGAAATTTGAAACCCAGATTATCTGTGTGTCCGATTTATTCTATGTGTTTCTTGCTGGCAACCCTTGTCACAAGCCTCACTTACATCCTTTTAGCAAACCTAGATTTTCTTGGAAAAAAATATTAGAGTAATTGCAAGCAATTTTCCTCTGAAATGTTATATAGAGAGTCTTTATCAGCATGAACTGCAGTCTCTTCTTTTTCCATCTGAACAATTATTTGTGTCTTTTAGTCTGCTGGGTCGTCTTCTGGCTTTTTGTTAAGAATGGACCTATGAGCCTGACAAAAGCTATAAAAATGTTCAGTTTATATTTCCCTAAAAATACCTCTCACATCTTCCTGACACACACTGAGAGAGACCAACAAACAAATAAATTTAGTTAGGACATCAAAGAATTTCCTTGAGATTCTTCTCCTTATCCTACTCAGTGATATTTCCCAGATTCCTCTTGATGCATATGTCATCTTACATAGAAATGTGCCTATATTTGTATTGACACTCATGCCATTTTGTTGTTGCAGAGAAATCTGCAAAAAGTAATTTCCTGTTACTTGGTAACTTGAAGGTCTCCCCACAGCTTCCAGCATTATTAGACTTGACCGATAGCTAAAGATCTGACAGTTGTTAGGAACAATCTTTGTAAGTCCTTTGGGTGATAACTGACAAACCTTTTATAGTGTGCTTCATATTTATATCCCTTAACATCAGGCTATAAAATACCAATTTGTGAAAGCCTTTAATTTACTAGGAGATAACAAGTATTCATGTCTTTTATTCTTGTATTTTTGCTTTGAACACCATAAATCAAACCTGGTACAAGATGAAGCAGCTTATTTTAAGGTGTATGTAGAAAGGGAATTAAAACTGAAGACCATGAATTTTCAAGATATTTATGAGACTGTTTTTCTTTGTGTCTTTTTTTTTCTTTTTTTTTTTTTTTCTTTTTTCTTTTTTTTTTTTTTTTTTTGACAAGGGCTGTTTCAAGTGCAGTAACCCAGAACAGAAATGAATGATAAATTCACATCCAGATTTGTGGTTCTTATATTAATGTACTACATTTCTTAATATATAATATATGACAAAATTATAAATTTATAAACGTAATTTCTTCAAAGAGATATCCTTGTGAAAATTTTATCACCATTATGTGTAACAGTCTCTGAAACATTTTTTTGCTGTCACAGAACATGTTGCTCAGTCCAGCTGAAACTTCTGAGATACTCTTAGAAACTGAACTCTATGTCTGGTATAGGGGAACCAAGCTCTTTAGTGAAATATGTTCAGATGTGAGATACAGGGTGATAAAATATGTGTAGGTACACAAAATTTAGTTTCAAAAAACTCTGCAGAATCACTGACCCTCATAAAAATTAATGAATACTCTCACTCTGTAAACCAGTTTTAACTAATATTTCTTTATGTTTATATAGATAAAGCCATGAACAATGTTTTTAATGTGACTGACTTGTCACATTAAAATGGTGATAAAATTTGTTTAATCCTTTCTCAGGATCCCAAGAACTGGATGTAGCACTTCAGGTGGGGTTTCACGAGAGAGAAATAAAGGGCCAGTGTCACCTTTCCTGACATCCTGGCCATGCTTTCTGGGCTGGACATTGATGTCTCAGCAACCCCAGGTCCTTTCCAGCAAGGCAGCTCTCAATCTGTTCATCTCCCAGCCTGTGTTGATACTGGAGGTTGCCCCAGCCAAGGTGCAGCACCTTACACTTGGTCTTGTTAAACCTCACAAGATTCTCGTGCCCCACTTCTCAAGCTCATCTAGGTCACTCTGGATGGCATCCTATCCTTCAGGTGTGTCAACCACACCACTCAACTTGGTGTAACCTGCAAATTTGCTAAGGGTGCACTTGATCTCTTTGTATAAATCAGTAATGAAGATTTAGTATAAAGAGTTTCTGGTAGCATCATGAAATTTTTTGGATTCACAAATCAGTCTAAAACAGAAGAGAGTGAAGAAAAAATATCCCTATTTAAAATACAGCAATAAATGGTAACAATAACAATGAGATATTTCCAGACTTATATACAATATGAAGTGGACTGATGAAAGAAATGCATCTCTGTCGCTCAGGTACAGAATTCAAGCATTCCATGTGATACTTCAAGATTAAGTTCTTCGTCCTGAGTTTCTCCCAGAATCTCTGGTTCTTTCTTCCAGTAGAATGTCAGGAATGGCAATTTCTTCCTTTAAGAGTTACCATTTGACTGCTTTTCCCTGTCCTAAAACCCTTGTCCTTTGTAAACTGTGGCTTCTTTGTTATTTGTCTGACATTTATTGTGATAATAAGAATTGTATTGGAGCAAAGTTGCATCCAGAATTCAACAACATGCTGTCTATTCAAGTGTGGTTTCTGTCTGTGACCTTCATGCATCAGCCACTGTCCCATATATGAGTGAGTTCACAAGGAGAGTAGATTTAAAGGGTGTAGATGATAAGGATGGAAAAAGATTCAAAGCCAGATTATGAAACTACATAAAACGCCCATTACTATGGTATATAAGAGTTAGTGAACATTAGAAGACTTCACAAAAGACTGTATGCTGAGAAATAATGTTTTTTTGTAGAGGAAAAGAACCTGCACTGGTTGTTGGTATTTGAAGAGATACCCACAGAGCTGACTTTTCAGATGCCGTGTAAGCTTTCATCAGTTGTCTCACCTCCAATTATTCTTGTTAGTATAGAAGTACTATGTTTTAAATTTACTGGGTAAGAAATAAGTAGAGTGAAAATACCCACTTCAGAGCAGATTTTGTTTTGGTTTATTTTGTTTTTTGGGTTTTTTTTTCCTGAAGAAAAATACATAATTTTGAAATCAGAATGAAGGGTTAAAAAAGCAGTACCTGTGAATGTGTATTTCTGGGTGATGTTTCCTTATTTTTGGTGTGAGTTATACAAAGTATTTGGAGTTAGTATAGTTCTGGTGTGCAATTTTTCAACTTGCTGCTTTTAATTTAGCAATAGGTTCTTGTTAAGAACAGAATGTTTTAAGGAAATGTAACTCTTTCTATTGTACTGAGTGAAATTTCTGAGCATAACACAGAAAACTTCTTCCTTCCCTACTTCTATTTCTTAAACAGCCAGAACAGTGAGCAAGGCTAACAGTCAGGACTTTTCTTGTGGTTCATTCCTATAGAGAAGAAAAGACAGGAAGGAATTTCTTATACCCCATCTTGTATATTCTGACCAGTAGTACTGGGCATATTTTTCAGTCAGCAATGGTCTCAGTCCCATCACAATATGGAATGGAAATATTTTTTTTAAAACTTATTCTTTCCATAAAATGATAATAACTGTATATTCAGCCAGGTATATTTTGGATTTTCAAGTGAAGTCAAAAGAATAAGATAGTTAAGAAAATTTTGTAATGCTCCTTAGATGTTCTTTTTCTGGGAACTTTTCACTTCAATCATTGGTCATCTGATTTATTGGAAATGTAAGTATTTCCTCTTCATAAATACTAACAAAAAAGATATTGAAAAGGTGAGTGACATCAGAAGAAGGCAAATCATGCCAAATTAGCTGAAATCTTAAATGCCAGGCTTTTCAAATGTCCAGTTTATCAGACTCATGTTTAGGATATTGTACACAGACAATGCTGTCTCTGGGGGAATGGATACCTTGCCTCCCTGGTGTGCTCTGTCATGGCCAAGTATGCAGAGGAATAACACCTCATGTATTGTGTTTGAGGAAAAGGATGGATATGAGATACATTTAATTCAGAAAAAGCTATGGCATCCTTACAGAACAGTAGAACTGTGGCAGCTAAAACAATTCCTAAAACAACTTCTCCTTAAGTGATGTTTCCTACTTTTTGCAGGAAATACTATTGAGAAAAAAATTACTCAGATTCGGTCCAGAAATTCAGGGTTGGTTTACAGGAAACTCATTTCTTATGTACATAGAGACTTGCAGTTCAATAATTTGACTTCATGTGGGTGGAGTTCAAATTTACACTTGAAAAGATTGAGGAAATAAGTTGATCTTTTACATCATTTGACAAATATTTCTTTTAGCTCATGTTAATTAGAAAGTTGGAGGTGGGGGTTTTTTTCAGAAGAAACTATAGATTTTTTCACTTTTCTTGCATCACACAGTAGTGTAAAAATAGTGCCTTTTAATGATATGTGCATGTAATCTTTAACACAGCAGTAACCATATCTAATACTTTATGCTGGAAGACTTACAATTGCAAAGTAATGACTTACAAAGAAGGAAAAATCAGGACATGTGTGACCTGCTTTCATAGATTCTGTCTTAAATATGTGACTTTGTGGTTAATGGTACTGTACAATGCTTGAAAAATATCATGGTAGTATTTATTATAACCCTGACTGCTTTTGTCATAAAGTTTGTACTTGGAGAGAATGACATGAGTTGGTAAACTCCAACATTAAGTTCTGAACGAATTTTAACTTTTAGCAGGCCTGAATGAATATTCCAAACATCTATAAGGTACTTCAAGCTCTTTAGTCACATTTAATGTAATAGCACTTGAAGGTATCCAACACCTTTCAGGATCAGAAGCTGCATTTTATTAAAAATTTGAAATGCTGAAACAGTTATTAATAATAATATATCAACTAGAGTTTAGCTACCCTTGAGAAAATTTAATTGCCTATACTAAAAAAGTCATTGTGGCAGAAAACAGGGGATATTTAAACTCTTCTTTGAAGTGTTTCTTTTCTTAGTAATAATGTGTATTAAGGTACAGTGTACACCGTATTATTTCCTCAAGAGCTGAGCTACCAATTCTGACAAAACTTGTGAATCATTAAAGTTAGTGGTAGTGTGCCCTGAGGAGATTCCTTAAGCAAAAGGACATACTAGCACATTGAAAACATACTATTTACCATTTAGGCTGTGGAAACATTTTAATTCACATATTCAAAGTGAATTCAGGGAATAAAAGCAGATGGGGTTTTTTTTGCAGTCTAAAGTGTATCACAGCAGATGATTCAGTAGCTTGAATTGCAGATCTTTCATTTCCATCTGAGCTTTTATGTATAAAAGCTTGGAAGTGTTTCAACTGTTCAAACCATTTACAATTGCCACTGCTAAATTGAATTTGAATATTGCTTGTTTTAGAGCAGTTACTTCCTTCCGTTTTTGTTTGGTTGGTTGGTTGGTTTGGGGGATTTTTGTTTGTTTGTTTGGTTTTTTTTTTTTGTTTGTTTTGGGCTTTTTTTTTTTCCTTTTAGTTTGGAGTGGCTAATATTTCTGCAGTACTACTAAGGTGAATGAAGAGGAAAGTAAATAAATGCACAGATTAATTCCTTGCACATAACTCTGAAATATTTATCAAAAGAAAAGGAAAGTAGGAAAACAGTTCAGGGAAAGAAAAAAAAATTTAAATCCCCAGTATTTACTGTTTACAAGGATGGTAAGAATATTACAACAATTGCCCTTGAAAATATTAATGTTGGATGAATCAAATGGCAAATTGTCAACAGTGTGCCAGTAATTATGTCAAATAATTGTTTTTCTTTCATGCAAATAAAAATGGAAATCAACATACTTAACAGGATTGTATGCAGTTTAAGAGAGGGATAAATCACTTTGAAACAGCTCTGTGTATTTACCCCTAAACTGCAAGTAATTAAACAGTAAATATTTGGATATTTCTGTTGATTCAATCCTTAGGAAAAAATGACTAGCATACAAAAAAAAGTCTGTGATCTCGCTTGACTCCACATTCAATTTAATTTTTCCACTGCTTGGCAAAAATATTTACTTAGTAGCTTGCAAATTATAACCATTTTGTGTTCTGATATTCAGAAATAAAGAATAAACTATTTATCTGAACAACAGTTTCAAGGACAGTGATGTATTCCTCCATGATTACGGATATTAACATCAATGGGCCGGCTCAAATAAAGAAATATGATTGTACGCTAGTTTAAAGAAATCCAAGAATTTCATAAACTCCTGACCTCAGCTTTCAATTAATGCAATACTGGCTATGCAAATTGGGAGGAACAAAATAGGCATTTTATAGAGGAGATGTCTGTGGTAAAAGAGAGATAATCTATCCTACATGATATTTTCCCCCGTTGTAGTCTTTGAGGAGTATTTTTATAAAAGTTATATCTTTTTATTAACCTGTTACATAGATTTATAGCCAATTGTCTAAATGTCCATCAATATTCATTCCAACCTCATATGAAAACTACTGTGAGCCAATTATAGGAGAAAACAACATTAGCTTAACAATGTATGTATATAGTTATTTCATATATAATATTGCAAAACAAATAGTGACACAAATATTGCAAAACAAATAGTGACACAGATTTTCAAGGTATTACAAAGGTGTTAGCGCCTTCTCTTATAGGAGTATTTTCTTTCATTTTATAAAAGCAGCTATGACTGCAGCCACATTTTGTAATGGCTGCATCATTTTAAACATTTTCCCCAAATAAACTAGCTTCTCAATGTGTTTTCCACAACCTTTGTATTCCTCCCTTTACCAATACTAAAAAGTAGTTTGGCATAATTTGCCTGCTCTTATCTGTCTAGACTTAAATTTTCTTTTCCTCCTGTGATTTCATTGAGTCTGCTACAGCTAGTGCTAGAGACTGATTTTCTTTGAGATCCTGAAGCTATGAATATGTGAAGCACAAGGACAAGAAAAAAATCTTTGTATTTCCTTATCTAGTACCCAAACAGATTATGGGCTACATGAACTTGGTTTACATATTCAGAAATTACTGTAATTTGAAATTAATAATTCACTTATGAGATGATTTGGTATCTCTAGCCTTGCTTGAACTGGACAGAAACACTGTACCCATTTTCTGCTTTCCAGATGGAAAGATTTTCTGCTTTCCAAATGGAAATATCTTTTGAAAATGGCTCTTTTCAAAACTTGATACAAAAATCATTGAGCTCTGCTGCTCCCACTGACATGAGCAGAAACTGGTCTCCAAACAAAGGCTACGTGGTGATGATACCCATGTCCCACACCATATGGTATTTGGGAAACAAAGGCAGTACAGCGAGGAGAGGTGCTGCAGCTCCCCCACAGCCTGAAAACAGTGAAATACACAGACAAACAACAGTGATGATGTGGGTGGTATAGATTAAGCAACTTGGTCACCCCCACACTGTGTTAATCTCTTCCCCCTTCTCTGTAACCAAGACACCATCACATCATTTATCAACTCAGACACCACTTAGAACTTTATGTCAATGTTACGGAAAGGATTCATGCTGTTTTCTTTCAAACAGTAAGATGTCTGTTGCAAGTCCTACTGTAGGCCCCTTAAGTACCTGGTATCCCTCATTAAATGAATAATCAACAGATCTGAGGTGCTTCACTGAAGGTAGCCCAGTCAGACATTACTGAACTGATTTGGGACTTAGGGAGTGTGAGAGCATTGTTCTGAACAAAATTAGTAAAATGTCTCAAAAAACTGAACATTAAAAAAATTATTCTTCACCATTTGCTTCTTATTGCACCAAGCCTTCAGATCTCAGCAGGCTGTCTTTCATGCTTTTTCAGGAAATTCTCAGAACTGCTTTAAACCTAGGACTTAGTTTTAATCCTCCTAGTTTCTCATAATATCAGCCTTTGGCTTCATTGCAACTTAATTACAAACTTTTCTAGTGATCCAGTCTTGTAGGTCTGTCATTTTCCTTGAGTCAGTCAGAGATGTCTGGTAATAGAAGCAAAAATGTATGTACAGGTCCAAGAAAGAAAACACTTTTTACAGTAGATAACTCAGGAATTTTCCACTTAGGAAACAAAAGTATACTTTTTGAATAATGTGTTGTCTTGTTCTTCCTAAATTTCTTTACACTTAAAAAAATTTTATTATTCAAAGTCTTCCCTTTTGCGTGGCTAGCTTCATAGATGAAACTGCATTTTGTTGTTCCTATATTGTACCTGTTATTTTGATTTTTTCAAAAAATCTTTTTTATTATAATAGTACTTCCTTGCATTTTGGCTACCCTTCATGAAGGGAAGCCATCAGTCTCTTGAAGAAATATGTCAAATCCCTAAAAAATTACAGACTGATATCTACATAATGTTAAGATGTCCCACAATGGGACCACTTCATAATCTCTACCAAAATTCATACAAAATTCTCATAGCTGCCCCATCTATTGCTCTGGTAAACATTGAATAGTTAAACTTGTTCTAAGGATTTAAGTCAAGAAAAGGATTAAAACAATAAAAATAATTTTTCTTCTTACACCACTGAAATTTCAAAACTTTTCCTTTACACAGTCTGTCTTCCGAGATATGCTGAAATATTCGTATAGGGTTAGCTGATATACCTCTTATTGTATGTTTCAAGTGAAAATATTCAGGATAATATCTTTGAAATACTGTCACTTAGATCACTGCAACAATGAACTATGAGAGCTTGTCAACAAGTTCTCTGTTTTGTAGGTGTTACTCAAAAAAAGTATTGTCATACTCCTTCCTTTGGCTCATGGCACTGTAGATACCGTTTTGACTCTTTCCAAGCCACTGTGTGGAACAAGTGAACTGAGGTTTTGTTCCAAGAAAAGATTTCAAATAAAACCTTTCTTTTCTGCTCACATATCCAATTAATTTTTAACTCAGTGTTAGCCTGCAAACTCTGTTTTACATGGGTTTTTTTGTATGAACAAAAATCAAGTTTCAACTACATCATGTGTGAAATAATTCCATCTGTGTCAATATACCAACATGCCTTACAATGCACACTGGGAAACCAAGGTTGGAATATGCCTCATTTTCTTTGCATCCTTTTTCAGATGAGGTAGCAAAGGATGTCATTCAACCATGTGTTTTCTCTGATGTAAAAGCCATTTTAAGAACAGATTGACACTAATTCCTCCATCCATGCAACAAACTTTTGTCTTCTCTGCTTTGTCAACCATTAGTGAAACTCTAAGTTAAATACCTGAAATAATTCAGGTTAAAACTCAGAATTAAAATAGCCATAATATCTTGTGCTGCCTAGAGTCATATAGTGGTAACATTAAGAAGTTCCATTTGTATATCAGAGGGAAGTGGTAAGAGTAGGAAACGATGAAGCAAACTAATTATATATTTTTTTTTTTTAGTAAAGACAAATATTCATCTGATCTTTTGGGTTCTGACTTGTTTTTCATTCTCTCCTTATAAAAAAAAAAAGGCTACTTAATCTTTGTTTTCCATAGTGCCAGTTTTTAAATGAATTGTTCCTTCATTAGAATCAAAAGAAAATTAATTGTCTACTAAATCTAATTGAACAAAATTCCGAGGATTTAATTCATGCAGTTATGTTTGTGAAAAACACACCAAACAGTTATGGATCAGATATGTGTATGAGACCTCCTCCCCCCCCCCCCCCCCCCCATCTCCCAAAAGCTGCATGTGGTCTTAGAGATACATTACAAAGTCTTTTCAGGAAAAAAAAAATATTCGGAATGACATGATTTAAATTAATGTTTGTATTTCTTAGAAAGAGACACAGTCCTAAGAATTGAAAATTAATAGCAAATAGCTTTCCCCTGGTTTATTCTCTTGATTTATTTTCCTTGGTAACTGGGCACATATTTTATAATCAAAACATATTAGCATTACATATCTCAAGGAAGGAAGCTTTGAGAGAATGTGGTCTAGTCACATTGGGTTTTTACCACAAAAATACTGAGCTATTAGAAAATGTGTACTTTTTTATTACTGATGTAGCTATATTATAAATGTCCTTGCTCTTCTGTACCACAACAGATTATAATTATTCTCCTCTTTAAAAACTGAATGTGCATCATGTGTGAATCTGTATCTTCTCCATGTTATTCCTGCAATGTATTTTCAAGGCTAGGATAAATGATTGCTGTGGTGTTGATATACATGATTTCAAGATTGAAAGAAAATTGTAGCAGGGTGCCTTTCAATTCTAGCAAATCTGAACACCCAGTTGATTTGCAACTGAATAAAGATTCATTTTCACACTCATAAAACTTCCATATTTCAAAAACATTCTTGTTCTGCGTGATAGTGATAGAGACAGTTTCAAAGTATGAAAGAACAATGCAGAAGACTTAAATGGGATAGAGAATGTCTTTTTCAGATCCCTCCTTAGAGAGACTGAGAGGAAAGACTTTTATGCCTGGGTCCTCAGTCACTAGCTGAGTGTGAAAAAGGGTGCGCTCTTAAAGTATAAGAAATCTTTACTATGGTTCTAAGAAACTTATTCCATTTTTTTTTCCTTAAAATCAATGAATATTAACAGAATTATGTGATTTGCATGAGCAGCAATTTTCCGAAAAGAAGCAGAAGCAGAAAATTCCCATACAATTTAGACAGCTGGCATAAATGGCATCATTGCTACTTAGCTCTCTTTGATATAGTTATACCTGTATACATTTAGCTGTTAATTACGCAGTGAAGAGCTGTTTTCATCAAAGCACTGATACAGCAATGGATATTGCATAAGTTAAAACAAAAATTAATCATTTAATGCATGAGTAATCAAACGCATCCTAATGTAGTGCAGGAGAGAGTCAGAGAGCTCTAATACATTCAGGTTCAGAGGAGACACAAGGAGGTAGAACAATGATAAATTATTGTTGTTTCTGTTCCATTTATTTAAGAGCTGGCTAAAACACTGTCAACTAAATGGGTCATCTAACTTCTCACTGTAGAATGATTTTTCCTGAGGTTTCCCATTAGTGCTTATTGTACCTCATCTTTTCACAGCCCTGCAGCTGTGGGATTATTAATGTTATTTCTTAGCTATCTCAGGAAGGTGTTTTCACATGATTCTAGCTCTGCCAGTTCACCTGCATAAGTATATGACATTTTCCCCATCCTGTTCCCTTCAATTCAGAGTACTTTTCAGATTCAACACAGGCTCCCACTTAGCTGTGCATCATGCTGTTGGCTCACAGTGTTCACCACAAAGCCTTTTTGCTCCCCTGCTCTTTTGTTTTTTTCCTAACATCTCTAACTAGCAATGATAAAATGACTATTTTAATGATAAAATGAGTATTTCTTTTTAAGTGTTATTTTTACAGTAAATGGTAGCACGTTAGTGTGAAAACTTGAAAAACATAATGGCAAAAAATCCTTCATCATCAAATATGTCGACTGACTTTATAAAACAATATATATTTATCATTTTGTAAATCATGAACTATATTATGAAATAAATGTTAAGATCTTTAAGTGAAAATGAACTAGTATAATACTAATCATAATCAGGTCCTCCTTTTTCACGTTCTTGCATAGCACAACAAACTCTTTACATATAATATAAAAACACTTCACTAGAGCAGGTTTCTCAGGTCCCATCCAACCTTGAACACTGCCAGGGATAGGGCATCCACAACTACTCTGGGTAACCTGTTCCACCACTCTCACAGCAAAGAACCTCTTCCTAACAGCTAATTTAAACCAAATCTGAACCTTCTCATAGTTTCAATCCATTCACCTTGTCCTGTCACTACATGCTCATCTAAAACGTCTCTCTACATCTTTCTTGTACCCTCCCTTCACACACTGCATGTGAAGGCTGCAATTAGGTCACCCCAAAACCTTCTTTTGTTCCAGGCTGAACAAACTCAATTCTCTCAGCTTTTCCTCGTAGAAGGGGTGTTCCATCCCTCTAATCATGTTGCTGGTCCTCATCTGGATGCAGTACTTCAGGTGGGGGTCTCACCATGGTGAAATAGAGTCAGCATCATCTGCCCCAACCTGTCGACCATGCTGCTTTTGATGCAGGCCAGAGCACAGTTGGCTTTCTGGGCTTCAAGCACACATTGCACAGAAGCTTCTTTCATTTGTGTGCTTAAAGAAGAAACTGTTTGAAATGGGTTAAGTAGTTTTGGGACAAGTAATAACTTTTTTCAGCTGCCAGCCCATCCATTGACAACAGTTCCTTTAGGCAGGACCTAAATCTGTCTCTCTCCAAAGTCAACACCTTTCACAGCCAGTCTCCTATCCTAAAGCAAGGCCTGCACGTGCTTTTAAAATAGAACTATTAAGGAATTACAGTTTTTCAACTAAGAAAATAAAATTGCAGTTATCATGTCATGAAATAGCCAACATGGGGGTAAAGAATTCTACCTTTATCACTCTCACTGTGCTTTGATGTGATCTCACCATCATCACTGAGGTGGATTGAAGTAGGCAAGCCTCAGCCATTCTGACACAGCCAGGAGAAGAAAAGGTACTTTATTAACAAAGGATGGAAGTGTCTATTCCCCTTATTTTTCTGCTTCTGACTCCAAAACCCTCTCAGGCCTTACCACAGTCAGAAAACTGACTTAGTCTGCTGTTTCTGTGACTGTTAGCTGACCCCTGGGTCTCCTAAGTTTCTGGCAACTGGACATGCCAACCACTGAAGTCCAAAGCCCCTCTGCCATTGCTACAAACTCAGATGTGCACACACAAAGCAAGGTGCACATACAAGGGCACTCACTTTCACACACATTATAGATCCCTAAGTCACCCAGTGTGTACCTAAATCTTCTCATCTCCTCACACACAGGGTCTCACATTTACTAAAGGGTCTTGCCAGGAGTTGGACCAGAACAATAAGCTCACTTGTAGGTGGCCTCTATCCCCATGGCCTTCCCATTAGATGGCCTCCTGCCTTCCCCAGTTGCCAATTTACAGATCCTTTTGGGTTTTTTTAGGGTAATCCTAGAGTCATGATTGTTCAACTGTGTTGCTCCCAAACCTTTTATCCTACTTTCCAGCTGGTCCAGCTTCATTTTCAGTCACATGATGGTGCAAACAGCCCAACTCATCATGCGAGTTCATTGGCCTCTGTAGTTGCTGGTACCAGAAACAGACAAACGGACAGACGGAGAGACCTGGTCTGATTCCTGTTTCTGGCATGCAGCACACAGACCTACAAACACATATGCACCCTGAAGAGTCCTCTCAAGAGGAAAAGAACTGGAAATTAGCTCAACAAGGAGAGGACAAATTGTGTTGAGTGGGTGCAGGGAATGACCTGACCAAGCAATTTGATTACCTGGCTGGGGGTAGCTATATTAGCTAACTTCAGCAAAGAGGACATATGTTTCAAATATAAGATCAAGCCAATTTAAAAAATTAAAATAGATGAAGAAAAAGGATTCTCTGCTTTGCCTAGCATGAGTTATCTATGTCTGTCACTAAAAAATCACTATGCTGTTCATCTGCATTCTGCTCTTTTCTGAGTAAAAAAAGAGATTATGACATTTTTACCTTAATAAATCTATATTCAGCTCTATATCCTGTCTAATCAATATCAGAAGGTTATTGATATACTTCCAACCATTTTAACATTTTTGTTTTTTTCTGACACAGACATGGTAATACGACTCTATGTAATTGAAGAAAAAAGGGTGCAAAACATTACAGTCAAACTTCCAAGAATCCTGAGGGGTTGTGTGAGGAGGTTGTTCTTGCAGGGGTGTTTTCTTTTAGTCATTTTCTCATGACTTTTGAAACTGGATAAACTGTTAGCATTCTCTGGAAATCACATTGAAACTGCCTGCTTTTCTATATTCCCTAAAATTATGTTTTCCTTCCAGAATCCATCATAAAGAAGATTACTTAATATCTTGTACTACTCAGTAAGGAAGGATCTTCAATATACTGTCTTCTTTGACAGTATATTATCAGCAGTTGCAGTGCTGATAGCATGACTTGATGAAAGTAACTGTTTTTAGGGAATAGAGAGATTTTTGTACAGGAAAGGAAATTTAATTATCTCATTAATCAGTTCATCACAAAATATTTGGACCTGACACTCAACAGTGAAAGCTGGGGCATATGAACAATGGAAATAGTAATGATATTGTTGGTGATGGTGGTGAAAAGAATAATAATGAATAATATTAAAACATGATGTTCTTAATCATCCAATAAGTAATTAATCTGATAAATTAAAAACTCTTTGTGCTCCTCGAATATCTGCAAGCAAATAAGATTTCCTTGGAAATATATTTTCACTGATATATCTTTCAGCAACCAGAGAGGTTTGAGTTGGGTAATTGAAACAAGTAGTCCTTGGGGGACAAGCTTTATGATACTCTTTTTCACCTATTGGAAAGATATTAGCGATTTAGACACAGCAACAAGAACAGGATTAAATATTCTTTGTTTACGAGAGCAATTATTTTTCCACTCACACATGTGAATGCAAAATTTTTAAATTCATATTTCACAAAGATGTATTGTACAAATATCCATAAGAGGTTGAACTAAAGGAAGTACACACTTTTCTATTTTTAAAAAAGTTGGCATGTATTTTATTAAGATTTAATATTCCCTTAGCATTCCTTTTGACTTCTACAGCACTTTCATTATTATAGCCTACACAGTAGGATATTTCATGACAAGGAGTAGTAATGGCCCGTGTTTCATGCACAAGGTTAGGAAAAGGTGCGTTTTTTGCTTCTCTGTTTATATTTCTCCTTGAATAAAACCACTCCACATAAGCCACATGGAGCATATACAGAATTTTCTACATTTCTATATACCAAACCTTCTTAGTTGGTCTGAGTTTAGGGAGCGGAAGGGGTGAAATAGCTATATTAGTGTGCAATCACCTTTGAGTTATTATATATCCTGAGCTGCTCATTCCAAAATAACACAACCTATTAGCTATTATACATCTCAAGTTCATTGTTTCACTGTTATATACTCTATAGTGAAAAGAGCATCTATATAATGTCATTAAAAGATACTAGCCTGACAAAGCTATGAATTTTCGCATGATTTGGAAGATCACACAGATTTTACCATCGAGTCAGAGCTTTCTGCCAAAAGCAGTTTAAACTGTTATTTCTAAAAAGAAAGAAAATAGTTGTTTTTTTTTAAATTTTAATTTCATTTTACCAGTTACCAGCTAAGTTTTCAGTCATGGATGCTCATTGTACAATATTATCTGGTCATGGTAGGACTGAACTGTATGGGTTGCACTCCATGACTGATGATTTCAAAATCAAATGGCCTTATTAGGTGAATTGCTACCATTTATCCCAGCATTTTTGGGTGCTCATTTAACCAATAGAGTGGAAATTGTTCTCTCTCCATAAAGTGTGAGATGTAATCTTTCTGACTTTTTTCTCCTGTTAGTTGATGCTGGAAATCAAAGTAAACCTGTACACTGGATGAGTAAATTCTTCCTTGCCTCCTTTAATTTTCAAGGGCTAAAAATACTCTAAGTATTTAAAAGTACTCAAACATTATTCTGTCTAAGTCCTGCCTAGTGCTACTCCCTGCTGCATGCAGTTTCTTAGCTTAATGGTAAATTCAAAATTACAAGTATCTGTTGAGGTATGTGAACAGTGACTGCAAAGGTCATGGCTCTGTAGAACAGTAATGAAAGTAACATTACTTGGCACTATATTTGAAGTTATTGAATTCCTCATCATTTATCCATAATAGGAGGGCCAAGGTCTAATTTCCAAATCCCTGACAGCTGAAAGCTAGTGTTGCTTAGTATAGTAACTTGAACTTTCTTGTTTTTCCAAGTTTACACAAACTGTATACATATTCACACAAAGATAAGATATTTCAAGTCCCAGGCCTATTCCATCCAACCTTAGTCAATTAACTGAGTGTAAAAATTAGAATTATTATTAATGGAAAAGAGATAGCTTACCTTAAATTAATCTACCTCTTTTCAATACCTATGATGAAAGTTCTCATTCTCAAGCACAGGTACTTGAAGATGATGTCTCCACTTAAAATTTGAACTCAGACATCAGAGTTTGACAATATTTGAATTCATCAATGGAAAAAAACAAAACAAAACAAAACAACAACAACAACAACAAAAACCCACCACGTTTTAGAATTCCATTAAAATTAGATAATGATACTTAATTTGTTACCTGAAAAAAAAGTTGTTTTCCAGTTAAAGAAACCAAAGTCAGACAATAGAAGTCAGAGTTTTATCTGCTCTCCTAAGTTCACTCCTAAGGGCAAAGAAGGGACTTGAAAAGGATCTGAAAGGTCCTGAAGCACCAGGATTTAACCAGGTATTGCCAAACTTTCATTTATTCTCCAACTTGGGGTAAAATAATAAACTCTGCTCTTAAAAAAAAAAAAAAAAAAGAAAGAAAAAAAAAAAAAGCAGCTTTATTTTTTTACCTCCTCATGCTCTCCAATCCCCTTTTGGTCCATGGATGCATACTTCTAAAACACATTTCTTGCTGATGGACCACGTCCCCACTCTAACTTGAGAAATAATCTTTTGACGGGCCAATATTTAAAAATAGTTAAGAAATTATAACATTATGGTTATGTTTTTCAAACATATTTAGAGATAGCTAAGTAACCAGAAAAGGATAAATTTTAAGGTGGCCACAGTGCTGTAAATGAAAATTAAAGAACACAACAATACTTTGTCCATTTTTAAGTCATTTTAAATGCGGAAAAAGTTATCTTTTTGCAATTTATATGCCAGGAGTTACTCCTGAGTACCCTTAACAAAGCTGAAAGCCAAGCTAGTTCTTCATTTTGATCCTGTGTATTAAAGGGAGATCGGAAGTAACAACAATTTTAGTAACATATCTTTCTATAAATTATGTGGTATTCCATGAACTCTTCACTCAGAGTTCAGTTACAACCTGTAAGCTGTTGCAGGTTTGTTTGGGTATTTTTTTTTCCCAGTAGGTTTTATCTAATTCACCATCGATTTACCAAAAATCTCAGTGGAAACAGTGGTGCTGACTAGGGATTCTGATGGGTTCCAAGGAATTAAATTCTGTATGACAGCTGTGTCTTGTTTACAAGGTTTATATTCCCTACCTTTGGGTATTGCAAGGTTTAATTGAAGTTACTTATTCATATCTTGACAGAAAAGCTGTCTGAAGATCATAACAACTCTTGAGGTAAGCAGAAAGAAATTTGCAATCAGTTGCGGACCTATTTGTCTGTTCTACTGGCTTCATTCTTTTGTACACAAAAACTTTATTATTCTTATGCCAATTTAGAAGGGATTTTGTGATGAGTACACAGGTAATGTGTCAGTTTAGCATGAGCCAGGCATTTAGCAACTCACATCATAAAATGTGACAGATTTCCCAATTTCAATAAGATTTTTTAAGTTTACAAGTGAGCAATTTTTATTAACAATTAATTAAGGAAAATTTAATCACATTCAATATTTTTAAATATCTTGTATTCAATATTTATGGTGTAGCCACAACTTTTTGTCATTTAGTGTACACACTATTAAGACAGTCTACTCATTTGTCAATTATAGACACTCCTGATGAAAACTCTTACCTGGATTGGTAATGTTTGGATTTATTTGATTTCCTGTGTATGGTTGCATACTGGAATACAAAACCTTTGCATTTTATTTTATCTTTACATGTCATACCAAACTTATCAAGTGCAAGTGCATCACTGCTCTACAGCTTGAGGTATAAGTCCACCCATTAAGAAAATATAAAGTCAAATTACCTTAGAAGATTATTATTACCATCTCTTCTGCTGTTTTCAGAAACAGAAGTAGTGGACTCTAGTTTTTAGTATAAGAGTTTGAAACGTTTTCTCAAATCTTTTCCCATATCTGAGAGTCTAAAATTTTTATCAGTATTGTGCTACTTCTCTCATCACTTGCTCTTTAGGTGTTTTCTTCCTTTTAGTCATGAATGTAGCGTAGTGCTGGGGGAAAAGAAACAAATTATTTCTTTCATTATATCAAAAAGTTATTTCCTTTATCTTAAGAAAAAAAAATCTGCTTTGTTTAACCGTTCATAATTTGATTTCTTTATTTGAAAGGGAGGGAAGAAGCTGGACTTGGCAGGTGTGAGAGAATGGACTCTATTGTCCATGCAGCCAACAATATCTTAATTTTGTTCTTGTGATGAAAGTTGTTCATCTCTTAGCTTCTTCTCCAAGAGAATAATGTTATCTACATTTCTTATGACTTATGAGAAATTTCTCAAACAATAGAAGGAAACTAAATATTTGAGTGGGAAATAGATTTATTATTTTTGCCATTTATCTATAAAAACAGGTCAATTTTTCAATTTGTTGATAAACAGCAAAATCCTTTGTTAAAAAAAAAAAAATATGCTGACATTCACCGGTAGAAGAAAACATGGTTTGGTCTTCTTTTTCGAACATAAAATGCAAAGAATACTCTTTTTGCTCAGTTCTCTCCTTAGGATCCTTTTCCTTAAAACCTTACACAAAATAGCTACCTAATGCTTTTATTTCTAATGGAAGACAGTGTGATGCTCTTCCTGCATCATGCCTTCCACTAACCCTGCTGAAGAACCATGTACTTTCACTGAAGTTAGTTTCATCCTCCATTTTATGTTCTATTATCTTTTTACTCTCCTGGTTGGACTGAATGCACAGTCTCTTTAAAAGCTGCTCAAGATGTCTAGTTTTGCATCTATAGACAAGCATCATCTTCTCCAGTATGCTTAAATTATGTCCTAATTTTTAGCTTAATTAGAAAAAAGATTACTGCTTTCATGTTATCTTTTCCTTTGTGGAGGCCAGAAAGGAGGAAAAATACACCAAACAGATGGGTTTATGCTTCTTTCCCCCCCTCCCCCTATATATGTAAACAAGATTTAGATATATGAAGTATGTATTAAGCCCTCTGCATTAAACATTAGTGCTGTTGAACTTCTCCATTAAAATGATTGAAAAAGACCACAAAATATTTTTACATTATGTGACTCTTATCTACAAAGAAGAGGGCAGGTTTTTTGACAGATTTTTTTTTTTCCCTTGAAGCTCTGTAATTTCTTCAAGTACTACCCAGTACTGTAAGAACTTATTGCTCTAATCAAATGATATCTGAATTTATATTATAGCATACATTGAAAAAGATTGAAGGCCTAACTTTTTCTTTAGGCATATGTGTTCACATGAACACCAAGTACAAATGTGGGAAATACAGTAACTTAGATGCAGCTGGGTTTATCAATTTCTTCTCCATTCCTACTTTTAATATTGATGATCTACTGATGGTTCGTCTTTATTCTTAATATTACCTCCTGCTCACAGTACTACAACTACTTTTGTCAGTTGAGGAGAAATTGGTTAATTTTTTCCATTTCTCTTTTTCTATACTACAGTTGCTTTTACTGCTGATGGACCTCCAGAACGAAGTGTTCCATTACCTTTCCAGGGAAGGAGTTGAGGCTGACTTGCCAGTAGTTTCCTAGGTCCTCCTTCTTGTCATTTGAGGATGGGAGCAACATTGGCTTTCCTCCTGTACCTGGACACCTCTCCTGTTCTCCATGATTTTTCAAAGATAATAGATAGTGACTTAGCAACATCTGCCAGCTCCCTCAACACCCATGGGTGCGCCCCATCAGGGCCCGTGGATTTATGGGTGTTTACTCTGCCTAGCTGATCTCTGACCCAACCCTCTCTGACCAAAGGGAAGTCTTTCTTTCTTCAGACTTCCCCTCTTATATCCAAGAGCTAGGATTCCTGAGAGCTTATCTCAGCAGGAAAGTCTAAGGCATAGAAGACATTCATTATTTCCATCTTCTCTGTGTCTTCCATCACCCATTTGGTTCAGCAGCAGCCTCACATTTTCCCCAATCTTCCTTTTGCGGCTGATGTTCTTATAGGAGCCCTTCTTGTTGTCCTTGCCAGACTCAATTCCAGGTGGGCCTTGGCCTTCCTCTTTCATTCCTGAAAATGTTCCTATAGTCCTCCCATATGGCCTGTCCCTTTTTCCAAATCCCATAAAATATCTTCCCTCTCTCTTGTATTTGATAGAGGCTCCAGGCTCATCCATGCAGTTTTTCTGTCCCCTTTACTTGGTGTCTTGCTCCTACCTTAGTTTTTGTTATTTGTCTAGTGGAAGAGATTTCTGTGTGCAATATCATTTTTAATGTATCTACTTTTCTCCAGCAGCAATACTTTTTAAGGATTTATATGACTGCCTTGTGATTTTTGTATTTATCTCACAACTGAACAAGTTTAATTATCTACATTATGCTTATAGCAACAAATGTGCTTTTTAAAGGGTTTTCCATCTTCCAACATCTATAATAACATAGTATTTGAAGTTACCATCCTTTCAAAGTCTCATATCTGACAGAATTGTTTTCATTCTTTGTGTTCACTTAGAATGGTCAGAAATCATCGCACAATTGAGCAACCCTCAAAAGCATAAAAGTAAGCCCCCTGTGGTTTTCTTGTGCTTTAGTTTGGCCCTGATTGGCAGCCAAACACCCAACCAGTTGCTCAGTCCAACTTACCACAAGATGAAGGAAAAAACAAAAAGACCAGTAGTGGAAAAAAATTCATGGATGAAAGTAATCATGAGAAATCACCCACTAGTTACTGTCACAAGCCAAACAGACTCCACTTTGGGAATTTATTACTAATTAAAATTTAAATACTGATTGAAATATTCTGAAAATAAGGCAAACATTTATGCAATTATTGAAAGCACCTCTCCTCCTCATTTCCTGATCTTTACCTACCTTTTTACTACTGCAGGCTCTTCAGTGAAGCACAGGAAGCTAGTGACATTTCACTTCCTACCATTTCTGTTTCTTGCACTTTTCTCCCAGTTCACTTTCTCCCTATTCCTTTCTGCTGCTCCAGTGTAAGTCCTCCATATGTCACACTCCCTACAGGAAAGTACCCATTCCAATATGTGTCCAACACAGGCTGCAGCCCCTCCAGGGGTTTAACCAGCTTTGCTATGAAGTATCTACTGCTCACCTGACCCTGGTATTCCACCTGCCTACCCTCCCACACCACCTAAGTGTGGTCCTCTTTCTCAAATGTGTTTCCCAGAGGCATCTCACACTTGGCTGAAGGGCTGAGTTGTGCCCTGTGATGAGTCCATCAGAGCCAGCTGGAGCTCCTGTACTTAGCACGGGGCAGCCCCGGGCCTCCTCTCACAGAGACCATTCCTCCAGTCCCACCACTGTCAAAACTTACAGGTAACACATCCTGTTACATTATCCCATTCAGAAACTCCCAAACCTGATAAAAACATGCATTCAAATCTGGCTAACTTTTCTTCAAGGCAGGGTTACTAAAGAACAAGAGGACTTTGGCTTTTTTTACTGTTTTTGGTGGTGTCAGTAGCTTTGATGCTGGTTTGGATTTAGTTTCTGTTTTTAAATGGTTAATTCATATTAAGAGACATACTATTTAGGGAGCAAAGGAAAAAAGGAAAACAGCAACTAGGGGATTGGAAGCAGATACTAAACAAAGGAATAATAATGAAAAATAGTTTCATTTATGGTAAACAAAATGTCAGCAGTCAGCTGCAGATTTTTTAGTCAGATGCTTTGTGGTTTTTAAATCAGATAATGTGTGCCCTAAAATGCTGGAGATACTTTTATTTCATTTGCTCAAGAAAAATCAACTAGCTCTATCTCTACCTCTACCATTTGCACTTTAAGTTTCTGCATTGTGTTATCTTTCTTTGCTGAATAGCAGTGCTTCTCCATCAGTGCATATGGCATCTTACAAAGTAATTTTCCTGCCACCGGATGATATCAAATAGAGACCATATAAGTGAAAAAAAGCGTTTGTATTTCTTCTTTCCATTTTTTTACTCTCCCTATATTTGCCCCCTTACTTCTTGTCATTTGTGGTACAGTTAAGGACTATACAATAAATTTTGTATTCATCCTTGTCTAAAGCTCTGATATTGCTTTGTCTCCTTTTTAGATATTATGTTTGGATTTTATGGAGTCCCAAGTAAAATAAAAACAGTAATTGTTTTCTTAGTCATAATCATATTTTATTGAGAAATTAGGATCTGCTACCATGGGAATGGTATATGAAAATCCAGGTGTTGATTTTATATTGAGCTTTCAATTCCCATCTATGTATTTTCAGGGTTATTTTTTGTTTGCAAAAGAAAGGTACATTGCTTACACTGCAGCTGATCAAAATGGCCATGTAAATAAAAAAGTCTTTAAAACAAGTGTAAAGCAAATGCCCATCTCGCTGTTAGTAACTTTTTACTTGTTTTTCTGGTAAGTTGGATGTAGTTATACACAATACAATACTCTTCAATTAAAAAAGTATTTTGGTATGCTTACAGGTCACAGGATGTTCAAGTTCTTTATCAAAAATCTAGGATTACTTTTTTAATTGCTTTTGAAATGTTTACCCAGTACGGTTCCAAAATTACTTATCTAAAAGAAGTGGATATTAAGCTCCTCTCCTATGAGCTGGAAGATAAGCTTATTTTATATTTGCTTATGAGGGATTTATGCCGTTAGTGTTTACTGAAGTTTATGAAAACAAAATATCTCTTCATTAAAACATTATATCCTCAATTCTGAACATGGGAAACTGCCATGATTGGCAAAATGCAGTGTGAGTAGGAACTTTTTTCTACTAAATGATTTTTTTTGCAAAAACTAAAAATGCCATGGGTTTGTAGGGTGACTTAAGAAGGGGCCTTTCTGTCACTGTACCTGACAAAAAGCTATAGGTGGGGTTTTGTTCAGACAATTGCATAAGAATTGCAAGAGGACTGTGGGTTTAAATGCACAGTAAAAACATATCCTGGTTCTAAATAGGAGATATGCAGGTTCTCCACCTCAGGGCTGACAATTGCACTGATAGCAAGAGGGGCTGGAAGTAATACCTGAAGGGCTGTTAATTTCAGTGTCCAGACCCCAGATCCAGTATCAAGTTTTTCTGAGAGGCAGTTACTGGCTTCAGGAACAACAGATTGACGTCTTGCTTCAGAATTAACATGTGCCAATCAAAGAATTGACACGTGTCACTCTGGCTTAAAAGCCAAGGAAAACCAGAGTTTTCCAGGAGGAAGACAGGATGTGACCTACAAGGCCATTTTGCTGTGATTTAAAGGTAGTTTGAAAGCAAATTGCATCCTGTGAATAAAATCTAAGCATATAAAAGTTTACCTAGCTGAGGATGGCTACTGCATTCAATTTGAAAAAGTCCTTTTCTTTAAAGTTTCTCAAAGTTGTTTTTTTTTCCTTTAAAAGACCGTATGTTACGTCATTTATAATCGCACATAAAAAAGAACAAAGAGAAACCAATCTAGTAGTGTTTATTTTCTTTCTAAGCTTGTAAAAGCAGAGGTTTCCAATAATTTCATAAATTAATTAATACTTTGCTGTAAGTTTAGGTACTGGGAGCCAGATTAAATGGCAAAGGCCATGATCCACAGATGGATTTTGGTGTCTCTGTTCTGATTTAGAAAGGTACAAGAGTATTTCTCATCACACTTGAAATGGTCAGCTTTCTTTAGGGATTTAAAGTTCTATTGTTAAGTATATGAATAGAAAGAGCTTAATAAAGTTGGCTGATTTAACACCTCTCTCCCATTATCTTTCCTTAATCAGGATCCTTTAGGCTATCAGGTGAATGTTTCATAGGCCTGGTTACAGGAATACACACTTTAATATGTTTTCCTTTTGAGGAAAAAAAACCAACCAAACAAAAAAACAACCAACCAATCAAATTACATATTCATTATAAGAAAATAATTAATTACTTTGCATTTAAAAAAATAAAAAGGAATTAGTCCTAGTTCCTGCTCTGGATGATGATTGCTGAATATATTGCACTGAAAGTAATATTGTGAAAGAGACCCGAATCCCTAAACCTTGAATATGCCAAGACAGAGTTCTGGGTGGAAATACCTGGATGTACCTACTGCAAATATCAGAGGAGGGCAGCTTTCAGCCGGATTTTTCCCAGAGAAGTGATGATTTCTCTTAGTGCTGAATTGCTGCATAGAAAGCAATCAAGGCATCTTTTTTTTAGCTTGTTTCATGGTGAGTTTATCCATTTGCATGCCTGAAGGCAAAGAATGTAGTCCATAGTTAAGAATCTTGAATTGAGGTAGACATTTTCTTCCAGATTATCATTGAATTCTCCCTGACAAAGAAGTATTAGTCATACTCATTTCCAGTACTCATTGTTCAGTTTAATCCCAGGTTTCTGGCTTCTGTAAATCTCATTTCTATCATTTGAGCTTTCTAAAAGTATCATTAAGATTGCATGGATTCCTGATCTTGAAAATGTAGGCTTCATTAGTCTTGTAAAGTTAAGTCCAATGTTGTCTGTTTGGATGGTAAATGGAAGACACTAGATTCAAAGATTCTCAAGCTGACAATGGAAAAAATTAAACACAACACACTGATTTCCAGCATCGACCCAATGCCTCTTATATTCAGTGGGATCATAGAAGAGACATGTTCTAGTAGCATTTTCAAGTTAAGTTTTTCCATTAAAGATGTAAAATGTAATAATAGAAATAATAGAAAAATGGATGTATCTTTTCATTTTCCCACAAATCTTTATCCTTTATTGCACTTAGAAATATAGTGGACTCACTTATGGAGGTTACTGAAACATCTCTTAATTTTAGACTTGAGTGATGAACACTGTGAAAAAAATTTTTTTAAACGTTCTCTGTATTGTTTATCTGAAAGCAGTGATACATTTTCTTTATTTCCAGGGATACAAGTAGTTTCATAAATAAAACAGCTGCTACCTCAAAGGAAATTGTTTTCTATATAGAATGATGATTTTTTTGTATATCTGTATACCCATCTATATACATGGGAGCAACTAAGGCTGATAATGATACTCTATTAAATCATTCCCATTTGAACACTACTGCAAATTCACACACATTGTATGTTTGAAAATGTTGTGAATTATGTCTATCCTGTATTTTCTCTTTCTATCCCTATTTTATTCCCCAAAGCCAACAGAAAAAACTGAACTGTCCAATTTATATCAAGAATGAGAGAACTAATTAATACAGTGCAACAAGAAATGTCATTCATCATTAATGTGATGAAGATAAATGCTACGGCTGCAAAAAGGAACCTTATGAAGATGACTGTGGCTTGCAGGAAAAAGGAATATTCATTCATCTTGACTGAACATAATGGTCTGAGAATTCAGGAAGAAATAGGACATTGGGTACATTCCTTTAAAGATATCTTTAAGACCATTTTCACTGTTACTGTTAGAATCCTTTAGCCATTTTCACTGTTACTGTTAGAATCCTTTAGGATCTATGAAAGCATTTGAAGAAATGTCTGTAGTTAATGCCTTTATTCAATTGAGCATTGGAGATCCTCCCTGCAGAGTGTTAAAAGTCAAAATTGAAAACAGTTGATCACTACTTCTTTGAAACAGGAAAATAATTTTAGTTGGGTGCATGGAGGTATATTTTGAAAATCATGTCATAAGTTTAAGATATTATCCCTATATACAGATGATTTATAAATTTAGTCCATTATACATGACATTATCAGTTCACAGGTTTTTGGCGTTGGCCAAGACAATGTACAGGGATGCAAGATGCATCAGCAGTTTCTCTCTGATGTGATCTGGTTTTTGGTTACCACCAAACAAACAAAAAAAAAAAAAAAAAAAAAAAAAAAAAAAAAAAAAAAAAAAAAAAAATTAAGTTTAATTCACATTAGGTAATGGTCTGTCAACATGAATATGAATGCCCTAATTTGGACGTGAGAGGTTCTGGATAGCATGTTATCCTCATGTTACAGATACAAGTCATTCAAACAAACAGTGTTATTCCATGGCCTAACGGCAGAAAATTGAGAATGCACTTGAATATAAAACTCTAGTGAGACAGACTTTAGCTCTGCCATTCTTTGAAAAACAGTATTTTGAGATCCACTTTTAATTTTCCTTGGTACTGAAGAAAATGTATGCGTACTTAAATTAGCTCGTTCACTTTTCTGTTGGTGTGGGCTGAGCTGGACTGGGTTGGTTAAATGCTATCACTACCATTGAATTGCCATGCCAATGACTAAAGAGTTAAAGCATTCATAAAGGCGTTTTTTGAAGTATTTATCATTTATTTTCTCTGCCTCAAAATCATGGGTTTGGGCCTGGAATGTTAATTACTTTATTTGTTTTTCCTTTTTACTGCCAATTTTTATGAGCCTTTCTCTCAGAACTGACAGAATTGAAACTTTTTTATTCTTTTCCAATAATTATTTTGAAGGAAAAATTGGTAAGTTGGGTCATGAATGTTCCTAAATAATATTCACACTCAATTGTACCATATATGCAGTTGTTGAAAGGATATTATTTCCAACTTTGTAATATAATATATTTTTAGAGTTAGCTAATTTCTGTTTCTTGGAAACTTGATCTCCCTCAAGAGATAGTAAATAAGCATGGGCATATTTGTTTTCTCAAATCTGTTGTGGAATTCTAAAAGATTGTGAAATCTCATTAAAAATAACTTTAAGTTGTTGGATGCCTAGTTTTACAGTATTAGAAAAAAAAAATACTTTTAAAAAACTCAGTGTTGTTTCTTCACATATAGTATTTTAATAAAAATAGCTAACCTGGAATTAATTTAATAAGTGTTTGATTATGAGATGAAATACCTTAGAAATATACATTAAAATATATTTAAGTCTTGTGAAGCATGCAATAAAATCAGAATTTTTTTAGATAGGTTTTGAAAAGCTTATACTAAAAACTCAGCACCCTCAGTGGCTGTTGTTGGCATTTGGCATAATTTTTGGCAAAGAATAATTCAAGGTTATATGTATTGCAAGGATATGGTAGGATTCTTAATTTGATGAAGGACAATATTAGCTTCCTCTGATGCAACAGTAGCATTAAAAGTAAGTTGCAAAAGTCAAAAAATATTTTGCACTCTATTGATCATCTCATTTTTTCCTTTAAGTTCTTTATACTTCATATTTCTAGTATTTTTCAGAAAACTACCAGATATTTTTAGCCCACAATACGGATAAGAGGTGTTATTAAAGGAAATGTCTTGATTTGCAGCTACTCATAGAACTAAAATTAGGTTACAGGTGCAAAAGTGAATTGTGCGGGCATAGGTACAGTATGATATGTTTTACATGTTTTCCTTCTGTCTTTTTTTTTTTTCCTGTTACATTGCTAATTCCAGCACTGAATAATATTGAAGCAATTAGCCTATTAATCAGACCCTTTAGTTCTGGTTGGACCACAAAGCTTTATTTTGAAACACATGAAACTGTTTAATAAAAATTCACTTAGAAATTTGTGGTGATAAATTCTTTTATTTAACAGTGAGCATTTTGTGTGTGAAAGATTCACCATTAATAAAACCACTAAACATACTGTTGAAAAATAATTAGAAAAGAAGTTTTAATTGTGAACTTTAGAGCGTGTTTCTCAGCTGTGATTGTCCATGCTTATAAAGCAGAAAACAAAGTGATCCATGCAACCCGTATGTTCCTGAAGCTTTAGACTGTGTGAGGCATATGTGTATCTTCATATGCATCTTCACTTTTAGAAAAATGATGGTGCAATTCTTAGTGCTGTCGCTTGTCAAAACTAAGATACAGGAGAGATGTATTAGAAACCCATTTTTAAGAATGCAGAAATGGTGTTTATACTATAGTGAAAGGAAAAAGAAGCCCCAATATTCATGTGTTTCATTTAATTCTGAAGTAGACTTTTCTGTTCACTATTAAGAAAATATAATATATAAAAGAATTATGCAGGTTCAAAGGACATTAAAAGGCCATTCAAATTGCTCTCCTCTTAAGATCCTCTATTTTTTCTTAAAATATTCAGAGTCTTCATATCACTGTAAAGCAATAGATTTTTATTTGTTATATTAATTAGCTTTAAAAATTCATCAATAACATATTTGATCACTTTCATGCTCAGAAAATACAAAGTTGCTTTTCAAATACTTGTTTTCCCTGGAATATATTATAAATTGTGTATTTTTAGTAAAGAAGAAGATTGTCAAATCTCTATATTGTACAAAAATAATTAGTTAAGGAAAAAAAAAAGCCATTTGTCTTTTGAACAATTCCCAAATCCATTTATTTCCTCCTGTGCTGCTTGTACCAGAACTGGCATGTGTCAGATTCCATGAAAGAGACAAATTAGAATATACAGATGTGCTGGACCTCTTCATTTCTCAAACCTTCCTGATAACAAGTGATAATTTATGCAGTGCTGGTCTGCAAAAGGCTCTTAATCCTCTCTGCTCCTCTGTCAGGGCTGGCTTAACCCACAGCTGGGAGTGCTGGGAACTGGAGGACAGTAGCCAGCACACTCTGGTCACTCTCAAGTTGTCATCCAAACTCCAAATCCACCAGGATCTCACCACAAATCCAGTCTAAATTTTGCTGCAGAGCAAATATTCAGCAGAGACTCTTTTTGTGAGAATACAGAAGAGCACTTGGTGGGGATTTAGAAAACAAAGCAAAAATGTGTTGGTTTTTGAATTCCTGACAAATATGTGTCTGCTTAGTACCTGCTCCTGAGCATTTACAAGGAGGCAGGCAGGAATGTGGTGATATCCTTACACATCCTATAATTTTTTTAAATCTTAGCTGCATCAATATATTGATGTCTGTGTTCATGAACTGCCATTTACAGAACATTGTTACGATGCTGGGACAATTTCTACAGATTATAACAATTTACACCCACGGTTTGCAGGCATGGCTTGACAACTGTTGCTATATTTACTATGTTAACTGCTGGTCCATCATTCCCAGTCTTTTGTTAAAATGCAGTAATGTGGTTTACATTACAAAATACTGCCTACACTGGTGACCTGATATTCCTTTACACTCCTTATTTCACACTGTGTGAAAACAGAAGAAATGGGCCACTCCACACCTTCTGGAATAAAACATTTTTACAGGATGCATTTTGGTTTCTTTGTAGAAATAAAGGTTAACACACTAATTACAATTTCAATTGGTGCTATAGCAGTTGTGAGGAGGATTGCAGGACTGACAGAAATTAACTTAAATGGCTATTTTTACTAATTAGGGAAATAAAATTAAGAGGGTTGAAAAGCTGCAGAAGACAAAGTCTTGGGTATACTCAAGGCCAGATTTGGTCAGCAATTTCCTCTGTAAACAGGAAGCAGAAGCCTCCATAATCTAGGTGAAAATGGTCAGCAACCTTCTACAGTACTTAGACACACAGATCTGTAGGGCAGGATAGAATCCACTCAAGGATACTGAAGGAGCTGTTGGGAGTGTTCACCGCACCACTTTTCATCATTTATCATCAGTCCTGGCTAACTGGGGCAATCGCAGCTGGCTGAAAGTCAGCGTTATACCCATGTACAGGAAGAGCCTCTTGGAGCATCCAGGGAACTATAGGCCTCTCAGCCTGACCTGATGCTGGGGAAGGAAGATACTTAATTTTTAATTTAAAAATATTTTTTTATCAGTTCATTTACACTTAGAGGGTTTTTTGTTTGGGTGTTTGGTTTTTTTGTTGTTTTTTTTTTGGTGTTTTTTTTTGTTTGTTTGTTTGTTTTTTTTTGGTTTGGTTTGGTTTGGGTTTTTGTTTGGAATTTTTTTTTTTTTTTTGAGAGTAGGATAATATATGGTTTACATTTTTAGAAGTTATCTCTAGCCTGTTTCCTAGAGGTTCTTTAGCATTTTTGTCAGGGATGCACAATCCTTGAGGTCATCTTTATAAATTTTAGGGATATTATAGGTTTAATCTGTTTCAGGAATTTATTTTTAAAAAATCAACAGATTGTTCACAAATATGGAACTAAATTTGAATGATAGAGCTGCTGAAAACTGTGTGACTCAGGGGAACATAAACCAAGTTTGAACTCTCTTGACAATTACAACAGACACAAATTGATTGCTAATTAATTAACCATTAGGTAAACAGAGAGCTCTTAGTATCCCAGTTGTGAATTTATATTGATTTCTGCACTGTAAGCTTTCATATGCTTTGTGGCCACTGAATATTTTTTGTTCCATGCATTAAATATTCATTTTAGCATCAAACAGAAGTAAACAAAATTAAAATTCATGTTCAAAAGATCCATCTAGGTCTTCCAATGTCTATTCTGTGCCAGGATTTTCTTCATACAAGTTTGCTTGAGCAACTTCTGCAGAACAGCACTACTCTTAATTGGAAAATAATATTCAGTATGATTAAACTGTATGCTGATTGAATATTTAATTTCATTTTTGACCTGAAAAAATATATGTGAATACCATGATAGATTCATCTCACTACTCCGGACTCTCTCTATTTATGTATTTCTTAATAGCCCAACATTGATGCTACTCTTCAAACTTTTCACAACTTCTACAAGATCTTTAGGATTCTACAAGATCTTTAGAAAATCTTGTAGGATTCTACAAGATCTTTAGAAAATGATATATCCTTGTGAGAAAGAATGCAAATCTTCCTGTATACTTCAGCTGTGCTGCTTTATTACAGATTTCCTGAAGAGATCTAAATGAATAGTGAAAGTTTAAGGTTTTATCTGTTGGGTTTAAAAAAGAAAAATGAAGAAAACAAGCTGTCAGAATTCTAGATCTATATTTAAACCTTCAATAAAATTTTCAGAAAATTTTATTTTCATGAATAAACTGCATCCCCACTTTCTTCTGAATTTAGTGATGTAAAGCTTTTCCTCAGAGACTGAAGGCTGGGAAACTAAAATTGTGAATTGGCAGAGATGTTTTGAGGTACTCTGAGATAAAGCATTGATGTGAATAATAGTTGATGCACATGTTTAGCTTTCTCGATGATGCTGGTTGCCTGGTAACCAGCAAAAGGCATATGTCAGAGAGGAGTTCAAATGAAACAGATGACATCAATCTCAGAAAGGTGAGGAAAAGGAAAACTACTGATTAGCTCACCCAGACTGGTATATATAGGAATCCTGTCATGTTTTCATGTTGCTAAACATCTAAGCTGATTCTAAACCTCAATTTATCACAACACTTGTGGTAGCTCTTAACTAGGGATGGCATTTGTGTCTTTTTCAGATGATTTTAAATGTTTACTTTCAGAATCTGTATAGTGTCCCTGCTCAGCAGCGTGTATTGGAAAAAATATTGTTTTCTTTGTTCTGCCACTGGCTGAGCAGCAGCTTGTTTTATTTTATAACAAAGTCACACTCTATTTTGCATGTGGAGTCACTGGACCTTCAAAGAAGGTCACAGAACCTGCATGGGGAAGTCACAGGGCCAAAGACATTTTTTTAAATATTAAGGGGTTTTTTTTGTTTGTTTGTTTATTTTTGGGTTTTTTTGCATATTTCTCTGACTGAGCCTTTTATTCTACACCAAAAAGTACACAATAATTCCAGTAATGTTTTTAATCTTGTTTTACCAGTTACTGAGAAAACTATATATATCTATAACTAAACCATACAAGAAACAGTCTAATTACAGTTGGATACTCATTTTTTTCTGCAAGCTATTAGGATTCACATTTTCTGTGTTTTTCACGGACAGGTGTAAAATTTCCATTAGGATTTCTTTTCAGGTGGTGGTAATAATTCTAGCCCAGTATCTTACTTGTTTAAAAACTTCAAGTTATTTATATTTTAGAAGTCTTTGTTAAGGTAAGTTATACTTTTTCATTCAGAAAATCACACAACGTTATTAAAAAAAAATGTGGGTTTAGAGTAATGACTTTATTCTAATGATGTTCAAAAATTATGAACCACCTTTGGATTACTCTGTCCAATAATATCTACCTTATACTTGTATATTTAGCCTAAGCTTTTCCTCTCATTGCCCTTTGTTGTCAATGGAGAGGTACAGTGTACCTTCTTTAGATTGTGTCAAATTGACATCTAAGGGTGATAATTGTTTCCATTAACAATGAATGGAATACATAGCTATCACTGGCTAAAAACTCATTTTTTAAGCATTAACTGTCAGAAGGAGCAAACCCACCAATTAAGACTTTGTTTTGTTTTGTTTTGTTTTTTCTTTCTTTTTTTCCTTGAGTAAGTAGCAATAATATGATGGGAATAACCACTTACATTTCAATTGCCAATGCTCATTAGTAAACTCAGAGTTGCTAATTCAGAAAACAAGCATTAGTAAATATTTCTAAAAATATTTGATTTAGGTAACTTGCACATAACTAGGGCATTACTGTCATGAAAAGATCCAGCCATGTTTTTCCATCTGTCTCATACATGAAATCAGCTACACACAAAATTATTTTTCTTTTTTTTCCCATAAATAGTTGCCCCCGTACACAATGCTTTCTCCAAGGCTTGCAATGAAAATAGGGAGTCACAATACTAATAGGCTTCTAGAGTGAAGCCACTAAACTTTATTTTCTGCGTATGACTTTATCTTTTTGAGTTCTCATCCTCTTCACTGTGAAAACCTCCACAAATTTTCTGTGAGGGCATGAGAGTAGGATCCCAGACCTCATATCAGTAAGATTGATTACTGGATGTTTACAGAGAAGCTACAATGAGTATTTCTAAGAAAAGTCCCACAAGATCTCACATCCCAGAGATAAAACAGGCCTCAAGTGTCTGTCAGTGGTAGCAGAGGTGCTGCCTCTTGGATTGCTGAAGGAATGTTTATTCCAGGCTGTTTAATGGGAAAATTTAATTTTACTTTATGTAATCTAAGATGTGTAATTTAATATTGCTTTAATTATTAATTGCTTCAACAAATTTGGAAATATTTAAAGTCAAGATGAGGCATAATAAAAATACAAAAGGCATTATTTTGTTATTGCTCATCCAGAAGAATTCACCAAGTCACGCTCCATCAATTGCTGGTAAATACCAGCAATTCTGGCTAACCAGGCAAGTTCCAGAGGACTGGAGGTTAGCCAATGTGATGCGCATTTACAAGAAGAGTAAGGAGGATCCAGGTAACTACAAGCCTGCTAGCATGACTTCGGTGCCATTAGGGAACAGATAACCTTGAGTGTCCAGCACACCTAGGGGAACCAGGGGATCACGCCTAGCCAGCATGGATTTAGGAAAGACCCAGAGAATGGTGGTGAATGGTGTCTCATCTAGTTGACAGGCAGTCACTAGTGGTGTTCCCCAGCACTTAGTACTGGGACTAGTCCTGTTTAATGTCTTCATGGATGATAAGGACAAGGGGATTGAGTGCACCCTCAGTTAGTTGCTGACAACACCAAGCTGTATGGAAGTGTTGATCTGCTGGGGGCAGGAAGACTCTATAGAGGGATGTGGATAGGCTGGAGAGATGGGCTGAGATTAATGTTATGAAGTTCAGCAAGGTGCCGGATTCTATCATTGGGTCACAATGCAATTCTACACACCAGGAGAAGTTTCTGGAAAGATGTTTACCAGAAAAAGACCTGAGGGTGCCGATTGATGACTGCCAAACATGAGACAATGTGGGCCCAGGAGTCCAAGAAGACCAGTGGCATCCTGGCCTGTATCAAAAACAGTGTGGCCAACAGGAATACAGAGATAATTTCCCTGTACTTAACACTGGTGAAGAGTTGGAGTGAGTCCAGAGAAGGGCAACAGAGCTGGTGAAATGTATAGAAACTGAGTCATATAAGAGTGGCTGAGGGAATTCAAGTTGTTTAGCCTGAAGAAAAAGAGGCTCAAGAGGGACCTTATTGCTCCCTACAACTATCCAAAGGGCATTGTAACAAGAGGGGGCGTTGGCTTCTTCTCCCAGGTAAGAAGCAGCAGAACAAGAGGAAATGGCCTCAAGTTGCACAGGGGGAAGGTTAGGTTGGACATCAGGAAGATATTTTTTCACTTAAAGGGTGGATAATCATTGGAACAGATTGCCCAGGGAATGGTAGAGTCACCATTCCTGGAAGTGTCAAGAAACAACTGGATGTGGAACTTAGTGCTCTGATTTAGTTGGCATGGTGATGTTCCATCAAAGGTTGGAGTCAGTGTTCCTAGAGGTCTTTTCCAACCTTAATTCTATGACTGCAGTGGTCCCTGCTCTGAAGCACTGAGATCTTAGATGTCTGCACTGAACTCAAAGATCCACAATGTCATTCTGAAAAATCAATGAAAAATTTCACCAGAATCAAAACAAAGATTTCTCTTCAGTTATAGCTTACAAAGAATATTCTAGCCTGATGAATTAAGTTGAATATAGTTAGAAGCACAGATGCAGGGGGTGTATAGTGGGATGGGGAGAAGATAATACTTTTTAAGGGAACTTTAAACAGGATATGGAAGTACAGAAAGGAGAGAACCTGGGTGACTGAGCCTCATCCTCAGAAATTGCAGTCAATTATCAAACAGATGTGTTGCTGAAAAAATCAATAAGATGCTTTTTCCACACATAGCATAAGCCATAAAATGCATCTTTTGACACTTAGATATTGAATCTCAATCAGAACAGTTAAAAAAAAATATTACTAGCTTCTTATAATTTCTTTTAAATAATAACACAACATTAAGGATGTTTTAAGTAGTACCACTTATCCTTGTATTTCAGACATGTTCTTCATTGAATTTAAACTTCTCAGTGTGGAAATTAAAATTTAAAAGATAACCTTGATTTTCACTTCAAATCACTGTGCAGTTTTTCAAGTCTGTACTTTCAAATGCGCAATATGGTGAAATTTCAGCTGCAACCATGCAAGGGGGGAAATTGCTTTTACTTCTGTTTGTTTTGTTTCACTTTTCCCCCAGTTTGGTTAGTTTCACACTGCATAAACAATGAAGGCAAACAAAATTAAGAAAAGCAGTTTATTTGCCTTAAATATGCTTTAGGTGGTCATCTTCTGAATAATCCCACAGAGATGTGGCCATTACTTGCATAAAAGCAGGATTCAGAATCATTCTTTTAAATTTTAATAACTTGATAAAACTAAATCTTAATCCTATTGCATCAGAATCAGTTGAGAAAATTCCACTAGTTTCAGTTAAAGTAAGAAACAAACCAGTTCATTTTCGCTTTAAATTTGCCAATAATGTCCTCTTGACTATAATAAATCTCTCTTATATTCTTAATACCACAGGAGACACTGTCACTAAGAAAAAATAGCCTTTTTCCTGGCAAATGTTGATAAAATCATTATTTCAGCTTTACGGAGAAAATGTGGTGGAAGCAGTCTATGAACTTCTAATTTTATTTATTTTCAGAAATTCTCTTTATAGGTATCTTTAAAAATGACCTAGCTATTTCCTTTTATTCTGTTAATTCATTTAGACACTATTGACAATGCCATCTTCCTCTAAACTCTCTGTGGGAGCTCTTTGAAAGTGCGAAGGAATTCCTCCTTGCTTTCCATATCCAGACACTTTTTCTTTTTGGAAGCTGCTTGATAGCTGAGACAAGTCAATGCATCACATCTGTTCACTTTTGTACTTAAAACAAAGGGCACCTTGAACAGAAAAGCAAAAATGAAAAATTCCTGTTTTGACAGATGTAGCTGTTCCAGAGTTTAGTATTAAATACTGACATTAAACATGACATCCTATTTCTTTTCTGCAAAAAGTTAGAATCCTTCACTGAGAACACAGTCATTTACTCAAGTTCTGGTATTTTCTTGTATTATTCACGTTAAAGACTGATAAATATAACTTTACATACATTGTTACAGAAATAAAACATTTGCTATGCAGTTCAAGATTACTGAAAGACTCCTAACATTTATTTGATTCTTCTTTTCAGCTACAGAACAGAACAAGCAGGGGCTAGTAGCCTGCCATACAAACTGCTCCTGTTATCCCAATAGTCACCACTGCGACTGTAAAACTATTATTTGGAGTTTTGCAGTATAAGGAAGTAGCAGCATGCCTTAAAGGAAGTTATAAAATTAGAAAACGTAGAAATGCAAAAGCTTTGTTTGATCACCTAACACACCATTCTGATAAAATGTTTGCTGTCTACCATTGCTACCTTTAAATTCGCTTAGACTAGAAAAGTTGACAATTTGCTTTGTCATTTTCATGTTGTAAAAAAATTCTGGGGATAGGATAGAAGATAAATAGTTCTGATGCTGAATTTAAAGCTACAGGGAACCTGGTGTTTTTTTTTTTGTTTTTTTTTTTTTTTTTTTTTTTTTTTTTTTTTTTTTTTTTTTTTTTTTCTCACTTGTTTCTCCTCAAAATTAATTTATTTCCACAGTATTTCAAAGGTGTTTGCAAGACTTCTATCAGAGAATTGTCATTATGAGCAATCAACCACATGGTAAGCCTGGTAATTTATTAGAATCAGCTATGTGTTATAGCACATCAAAATCTAGGATTATAAATCTGATGTTTTTAACAGGACTATTTAGTCAAAATATGCATATGATAAAAAATCTTATTACTTTCTACACAAGCAGCCTAAAGAGTGAATATTTAACCTCTCCTTTAAATTCACTGCACTGTGATTCATTGGAATTTAGCAATACTTTGATATCATGAATCATTCAGTATTTGAGAGCAATTTAGCATTTTCTAACAAAGATTTAGTATTTTCCAATTAAAGTAATACTAAACTTTGTGGAAAACAACTATAATAGGATTGTACACCTACCCTCTTTGCTAAAGACACCACCATTTTGGCTTTTTAATTCCAAAATTCTTTCTTATTAAGATCATCTAAATTTCCTGTTTGTTTTCTACTCAAAGATATCAAGCATTCACATTTTCTGCTTTTTGATCTTGCCAAAATTCAAACAGATGTCTTTTCCTTTTCCCTACATCACATCCTTAGTTCACATTTCTGCATGACTTTTCCCTGGGTCTGGGGGATCATGGGGCTTATGGATGGAGCAAATTAGAGATTCTGTTCTGGTTCCTACGCTGTGCCATGATTTCATATCCGTGAGACAATAATAAATTTAACAGTCTCAGAATTAAAATAAAATTTCTATTTTCCTTTCAGTGTTCTTTCTTCATCTGTGATAGGAATGATTGCATAGGTTAGGAGTTGCCCATGCTGCTAATGTGAAAAAAAATTTCTATGTCTCCCAGTTAGTACACTAATCTTGTTCTGCCTTGTTTATACTGGTGGAAAGAGATGGCTTTTCTAAAAGTGATTCTGAGAAGAATCCTATGTCTCCATTCACTGCATTAAGCTCTGGATGGGAAAGTCTCTTCTCAAGAGATCTGCTGTGAATATCAAAAAACAAGCTTTCTAAGTCACACACCTTAAGTATCTTAAAATTAGACAATGTGAAACTCTCCTTTTGGAGTGCATGTGCTTGATTGGGCTTTGGTGTCCTCCTCTGCTCTTGTGACATGATGGGTTTCTGGCAGTTAGGAGACAGATCTGGCAACCAAAAAATCATATACCTTTAAACCAAGGTAGAACTTAATGACTATATTCTGTCTGATTTTTAAAAATTATTACAAAAATATTATTGAATTTATTAAGTGTTCAGCTCCTGTAAATATTCTAAAAAATTAGCTTAGCTTTAGAATCAGTCACATACCAGAGATCTCTATAGGAAAGTAATCTTTCAAAACACAGATATTTTCTCTGTTTTTTGAATTTTCTGATGTCAATGTCAAGTGTGAATTAGTCCCTACAATGTATATTTGAATCACCTACTTTAATTCCCTTAAGAAACTACTTTGTAAAACCTTTTAATAAATATTTGAGAAAAAAAATAAACCATTTTCAAATAATTCAGCTGAAATTAGACTTTGATCATCATGATGGAAACAAATATTACTGAATTTTATAAATAGTCATCTTAAGTTAACTATGCTTATTTATACCTGTATAGGTGTATAAAGCTTTCTGGTTTTTTTGCAACTTGTCTAACTATCTTTGTCTTTAATCTATTCTGGATAGGGTCACGTGGTAATCCTCTGAATGCAATAGAAAATCATATTACAAAGCAAAAAATTTAAAAGATTGAACCACAATCATAAATTAAGGCAAAAAACCAAGGAAAGACCTCTTTTTAAGAGCAAAATTTTGCAATTATATAATCAGGATAGCACACAGGCAAGCATATGAATAAACTTCATGCATTTGAAAACATATTTTGCATAATTTAATTCACAAATGCATAAAAACAATGATTGCATTGGCTAATAGTTTCTCATATGCATACATGTTTTCTTGGCTTAAAGGCTGATTTCTAGGTGTTAATTCTTCGTCATTGCCACCTTGATGATTGCAGCATTGTGCTCTTTAGCTCGAACTGCAGGAAGTTTTACTACCACCATAATTTAGGATTGCATTTTTAATGAAACTCCATGGACCTTTGTGCTACTTTTCATCTTGAAACACATATGTCAAATGAAGAAATCAGCAGCAGACAGGCAAGCAAAGACACATTCAGATGACATAGACAATTACTTGATGAAGTATTAAAGATAAATTATGTGTATTCCTGAAGATTTTGGCACTGCTGAGTAATGAGAAAATCAGTGTTCAGCTTTGTTTGAAGGAGTTCTAGACATACTCAAAATCTTCCTTTTATTCCCTCATAATAAGGAACTGACAACGGTCATGTGTGTATCATTTTGAAAAGCAAAATGAAACCTGTATTTAATACTTACTTCTTTAATTCTTATAAGAGTATCATATGTTTGTATGCTACATTTATTAGCCCATAACATCTTTTTGTGGTGGTTTTCCCATGATAAATGAGAGGTTTGGATATCTACAGCCACCAATAGGTACTCTGATGTTTTGTATTGTATTTTTGAAGTGGATGCAAGTGGGAGATGTCAGCTTCTTGCAGAATAGGTTCTCAAAAAATAATTTCTCAGATTTTTTTCAATATCCAGTTACGAGGACTTGACAGGAGAGTTCTGAGGCTGAGAATAGTTTCTTTAAAAAAATAGAAAGAATTCCATTTCTTAGAGATTTCCATGAGGTTTGCATCCACTCTATTCTTTCCTGTTGAGACCATGAATAAAATGCAAGGTGCATTTGCAAGATTTCGATTCCGTCGGGACTTCATATTCTTCGTGTTACAACAGACAGAAGCTAAAATAATTTCAGAACTGCCCACAGAAATTGAGCGTGTGGTAAGGCTTGCTTGGAAATACACAAAGTACAAGTGAATCCATCCTAACAGGTACTGGTATTGTCACCTCACTCTGAGAAACATCCTGCAATGTTACTTCAGGTGGAGTTAAGTTTATTAAAATCCAAAAAGTTTCACTAGAAAGGTGCACTAATTCCTGTGTAAGAATTATGCCTTTACCACATAGGACATTGTTCTGACTGACTGCTCTGTTCTGAACATGAATTAGTAGCAGTTTTAATAAGTCAGAGAATTAAATATACAATTTTCATTCTGAAGAAATTTTGAAATTGAGCCTATTTGGAGACATGCAAGGTACAGCTGCAATCCACAAAGATATCACAAATAAGTTGAAAAGTAGAAAGTACAGATTAGCCCTATTTTATTACATTTTCCCAGGTGACAACTGATTTATGTCTGTTAACAATTCTTACATATAGACAGGTATACAGCTATATACATATATCATATATACATAAATGTTTACACAATTTAACATTTCTAAAACTATAGCCTCCTTAAAAGTTCAATTTGTTTTTTTCCCCTTCTGTTATCAAAAATACCTGCATTTTGTTGTACCACTTTGGCACAAAATGCACCATTAGGATACATTACATCAATATCTAAGTATTTGCTTTTATGTGACCTGTTGGATATGGCATATTATCTCTCTTATCTTACTGTACTCTGTGCCTCTATGCTTTGATGTCATGTTACAGACAAAGTATTCTGAGTTTTAAGATAACCTGAAGTGCTTCAAAGTTTTACAGAAAGAACAATTACAGATTTCCTACAAGTAAACAAGCAATAATAATACACCTGACCCTTTCCCTTTCCTTTGAAAAATATAAGTTTAATTTTTTTTCCAATGATAAAAGTGAGAGGCTAACAGAATATGTTTCCAGTACTCATGATCCCAGTATATCTGGATATGCTAGACCAACTTTTGATGTCTTTATTGATAGATTTCTTATTTGATTTGCAAAATGCAAACTGAGAAGGAACCCAACTGTGATATCAAAATTACATCTAAGTATGATGGTTTGTATGCAAGTAGAACAACAAAAAGGAGGTAAGCTCATGCTTTTTCACACTTCCTTCACCTTCTTTTTAAATCTTGTCCCTACAAGATGATAATAAATACTGTATTGCTGTTGGCCTATTCAACCCAGTTTCTTCATTCTGAAATTGTTTAAATCTCATTTCTCAATGATGTCCCCTCATTACCTACACCACTAGCTGTGTTTCTGATGCTACTTAGAAAGAGAAGAATTAAAAATAAATGATACAGACTGTTCTGTTTTTTCTTCTTTTAGAAAGAGTGAGTTTTTAATAAACTATTTAAAATAGTCTAAAAAACTTTAAAAAAATTTAAAAATATTTAAAAATAGTTCTGAGGAGCAACTAAGTAGAGGTCATTCATATCATGACAGTTCATTGTTAGAGGTTGTCCTGTGGAAGTCAAGTCACATTACTAACAGTGGCAACTCCTTATCAAGTAGGCAGAGATCTCTTTCTCCTTGGAAGTCCTCAGGATCAAAGGGAAAGCAAATCAATTACATGGTACCAGAGCAACCTTCTGTTGTTTAACCGCATTGCAGAAAGTCTTTATTTCAAGACTTTCATATAGATCCAGGCACATTTTCCTAGCTATTCCTATACTTTAGGAAAAAAAATTATTTACATATTTTTACGCAAAACTAATGAGATGTTTGGACTAATCACAAGTCTTTAACATCTTTATCTGGTTATCCTCTATAAATATAATGGACATGATTTTTTTTTTCTCACATAAAAAAACCTGCTGTCATTGATGGAAATGTTGTAGAAGTAGAGTTTATATGTTCTACTTTCAGGAACACCATAAATAATCCATTCTGAAAAACGTTATGAGTGGCACTTGAGGATAATTTAGAGACCCAGATAGCAGATAATCATAAATTTTCTACCTGCCTACAGTAAAAGTTAGGGGTCATTTCCAGAAGTTGCTGAAAGTCAGCTTAAATTGAGACTTCTTTCATGTTGTAATCATTTAGGAGGAATTTATTTATTTTTTTTTTTTTTTACTAGGGCCGGTGATAAAATAAAGACCTATTTGTGATAGTCTTATACCGTATAATTTTTGGTTTAATTATACAGTCCTGTTAGTGACGAACATTTTATTTTGTCATAAGAGGAGTTCCTCTTCAGAACATTCTTTAGGGGAAAAACAAAACAAAACAAAACAAAACAAAACAAAACAAAAAAAAACCCCATCAAAAATGGAGATCTAGGGTTTACCTGACAAAAGAATAAAGTCACTGTGAAACTGTGCAGCAGCACAGGCAGATCTGGTTTTTGGAGATGATACCTGGATCAAATGCTGCAGTGAGCCAATGCCACACTGGAGGGTTGACAAGTAAAGTAAATGGGGTTGTCACCAGAGGGAATCACATAGAAATCACCTGTTAATGGAAATGCTACTGCACTGCTGCAGATGCTGATTTATAAAGGCACTAAAACTGATACTATGTCAAATTTATTGGTCTAGGTCAAAGACTGTATTCTCAAAAATACACACCTAGATTCTAGCTGCCTAGGATTCTACTGCTAAAATCATCGTATGCTTAAGGGTCATCAATCCATGTATGAGAATAACCATCCTGAAATCACTGAGCAGCTCAATACCTCTTTTATTATCTTTAAGATCCTCCAACCAGATTTGCATTTTAATTTCTTTTATTCCCAAAGGGATATAACATAATAGGTGTGCTCAGATTTTCCACAGTAAACACTGACATTACTGAGTGCTGTACAAGCTACACTAGGAATCGCCATATTCATTTCACTTATGCTTTTAGATAGAGCACTACCACTGAAATTTTTCTAATAACTAATTACTGCACTAATCCAGTATTTGAGAGAACTGGGTTCTCTGTTTTCCCACCTGTGACTCGATTCTCATACTCTTTTCTTAGAGCAGCTCCATAATCTATTGTCTCTAGCTGAGTTGGAGAAACATATGGAAACATATATTCATGTTTTCTGAATGCTCACCACTCTTTGTGCCACTTTGAGTGGCACAATAGCAATAGAAGTAACCAATAGCAGCAGAAGTAACACAGATTCAGACAAAAGGGAAATGCTTCTGTAATTTGGTAGTGTAGTTGGTGCACAGTAGGAAGAAGAGGGGTCTAGGTCATGGACTTCAGTGCAAGCCTTGCTTGCATGTTTTATGGGGCCTAAACAAACCTCAGGACTGGTTTGAAACTGCATTGTTGTAAAATAAATTTTCTATCAAAAAGTACTTACAAATTGCTCTGCATTTCCCCGTACTTTATTGTGCTTCATTCAGTAAATTGTGGTGGTTGGACAACAGAATCTGAGTCAATTGCATTTGTGTGTGCTTGGTTGGTTGAATGAATTTTTTTAATGTTATTGAAGGTTTTCAGTTTCTGTGTATCTTGAAAAGAAGCTGAATAAGTACATGGATAGGCATATTTAGAAAGAACTATGCCTCTTCAGCATGCTGCTGGTATCATTTGCCTGCAGCATAGCAAATAGGTCTCATAGCAATTTTATCCCCTGATTGTGTGGCAGACAGAATACAGAGGTTGATACTGAGAAATGTTAAACACATCTCAGCTTCTTTTTCTTCTTAATTTTATGCTCGTCAGTTTTATGTAAACCCTGAAATGAGAATTAAAATAATTGTCTAATTCATTCATGTTACCTAAGCATTAATTCTTGCTGGGTTTCTTTATTTTTTTTCATTTTTTCCCTCCTCTGTACTTTCTTACAGGCATCTGTTCTTTTAGTCCAGACATCTGATTAAATCGCTACAGTTGTAATCTGAAAGTTATCGTTAACAGTTTTGCAGTGCTCTGGTATTGGTTACCTTGTTTTGTTCCTGTCAGAGCTCTGCCTTTTTTTATAAACTCTAGTGTTTCTGCAGTGAGAAAAAGAAGAGGGTAGCTCAATTAGCAAAGATTGGTTTTTGAAAAAGATCCAAGGATTAATGCATTTGTCTCTCAAAATAATTTAAACTATAATACTCTTGTAGAAGATCATAGATATGCTTCAGGCAGAAGAAGAAACTGAGGTTGGGATTTCCATATCCCATAAGTTCAGGATTTCAATAAAATGAAATACTATTTCATTTTTAATCAGTTTCTTTATTAAAAAATCCTAATATTTATTTCCAGCTTAAATATAATGATATCTTTGATAGAGAGGGAATCTTTTTAAATATTTCTGTCTTAGAAACAAAACAAAAAGCGTCTTAGTGTTCTACCTGAAACAGTTTTCTATATTAGATTTTTCTTTTTTTACCTGCCAACAGAAAAATCAATTTGAACAACCCTAGATCAGACAATGGATGTGCTTGTGTTCTAATGATTTTCAGCATTCAGAAATCACTTGCCTTTGACATGCATCACAACCATCTGTTCTTCAAAAAAACAAATCACCTAGAAATTTTTCTAATACTAATATATTTACATTGCATAAAAGACACTACATGAATGCAAATTTTTAAAACCCACAAAACAAATATCGAGTTATCAGTTTGTCTTCTCATATTATTTAAAGGTTTAAACAAGGTTGAGGGACAAAAGAGAGAGAAAAAAAAAAGAATTTAAATCCAAATATTTCCAAAGCAGACAAGACTCTTACATTTGCTTTCTTCTACATCAATTGCAATAAGGACCTCAGGACATAACAGTAATGAATGCTCTCAGAAAAGGAAGACAAAAATTGTGGGAAAGCGTGTAGATGTTTGGGACCAAAATTTTCTGTGGTTCCAACTGTGGAAAAAATTCAGCCCTGCAGTCAACTTATGCTGTAGGGAGAAAGATGTTTAGCAAATACAATCTTTACTTATTTATCATTTGCATAGAGGTTAAGTTTGAAAGAAAAAAGTCTGGCCATGTCTTCTTTTGGCTTCTACTGGATTATTTATCTGAATTTGGTGGTAAATACCTTAAGGTGGTTGTGAGCTACCAAGAAATGGCTCTGCAGCTTAACTGAAGTTACATTCTTGTTTCAACTGGAATTTCACATTCAGGATCTTTCAGTAATGGCGGGGAGGAAAGGCAAGAAATGTAATAGTTGATGCTTCAAATGATTTAAATGGTGAAAATAAATACGAATAAAAAAGTTCTACAGTTTTTCAGTCCTCTTCTGATCTACTAAGGACATGTCACAATTAGCATCTCGTCACCAAATTTAAGTGTATCCTTGCCAGGCTTGGGAGCAGAAGGAAGGCAGGCTGTTGCAACGGAACACCAACTTCTTATTACTCCCTTTATGGATTCTTGCAAAGGTGATATTCATATGCAAGCATATGCAGTCATTTCTAGAGCAAGCAGGATAAACGCAATCTACACTTTGGATTACCAAATATCTTTTGCTAGTGTTGTTGAAGAGGTAATATAGTACACCAAATCCATGTATTCTCTAATTCTACATGCTTTTTGTACTCTTTTCTGATTGACATTGTACAGCTGCCTTACTACTCCTTCTGTTAGAGCCTCTGATGAGCACTTTGTTTCCATATTCAGCTTCCAAGGCACAATTTTGTGTTGGTGCTGAAAAGCTGAAATTGGAAGAAAGTCTCACAGAAATGTTCCAAGCAAGTGAGGACAAGTTCCTATAGCTCCAATGAAGTACTCTGTCTAAATCCAGAATTTTGGCAATGTAGCACAAATATCTCACTAGTATAAATAATTAATTCAAATTATCATTTATGCTTTGCTGCTACTCTTTAACATACACTGGGTATGCTTAATGAAGTACAGACAACAAAAGGAAAAACTATCTTGTGTCTCAGACACTGATGCTGTGTCATTAGATATGTACCGTATCATCATCAAGATTTTAATTTCAAAAGAAACCAGCTTTGCATGTTTCACTGCTTTGAATTTCCAAGAATGGCCAAATTGGCAGGTATGCAAGCCAATTTAATTCTGCCTGGCACCACAGTTCTTTTCCTGGTCCTCAAAGACTATTCTTTCAGAGAACTGAACCACAAAAGAAAAGATTACTCACTACTGGACAACACATGCCTTGTCTGGAAACAAATGTGGATGTGCTTGCCAGCTGTTAATCAAAGTACACAGACAAATAAATTATTAAAATGCTAGAGAGACTTAAATTTCAGTAGTAGGCTTCTGATCTTAGCATACAGCTCTCTTCCCATATATTACTCAATGCTCACATTGTTTCTACTCTTATTTTCATATTTCAACTATGTATTTTTATAAATGCATCCTTTAATCAGATTCATTATAAATGTGAAAGCTCCACTTGGTGTTTTCTACTCAGCTAAACCAGTGCAGACAAATTGAAAACCTTTATTACACCCCTCTCCTCTCAAGAGGGCCACTGCGGCAGCAGTTGACATGATTTGAATCACTGAGTTGTTACTAGCCATGAAAAGAGAATTCAAGTAAACTGTGTTTGCTGCATGATGTGGAACTACCACTACCTGAATGATAAATCTCTGTGAATTCTGTCTGTTACCAAGAACTGACACTGTGTTTGATAAATTTGATTTAAAACTGAATGAATCAATATTTTGTGAAATAAAAATGTAAAAGATCAGTCAAAACATTGTTTCAGAATGAGGCATTTAGAGTCCAATAAAAGTTAATCAATGGTGGAGTTATTTTTTAGGAATTTCTATTAGTTACTGTGTCTTAGATTTCCACCAGTGACCCTGAATTTAAATAAAAGAGCAGAAAAATTAGGCAAATTTAATTCTAAAACAAGGGTGGTTATATGTAAGTGTTATACGCACACTCCAATTCTGACACAGTACTGTGCATAATTAAAATAAGCAGAGCAGATCTCTATAGTTTGAGATCAAACTTTTTGTTAACTTCAAGCTAGAAGAAATGTCAAGCTAGAAAAGAAACAATTGAATAAGATTATAGTGATAGAATCTAACAAAATCAGAATTTAACAAAAACATATTACTAGGATACTGATGGGAGGGGGGTTCAGAACTCCTGTGTATGGAAATTTACCAATTCTCATCATCACCAGGATGTTAGAAAAGCCTGTTGTAGGATAAAGCTACAGAAGGAGCTAGAGTTGTTTTAGTCCTTATCAAAAATGGTGTGTAGGAAATGTTTTAGACTACTTACTGTACCAGTTTGGTGGAACAGTTAAAAAAGTTGTATTTCAATATCTATTATTTTTTGCTTACTGTGAGTGAAAAGTACGTGCATATAGGCGACTTCCACCTTCTTACATCTTCCTAATCATTCCTAGCTGTTGGTGAAGCAAGTCCCAGGTTTCTGGGTAGGAACTGTGTAGGGCCTGGGAGTTATACTATTTCATAGGAAAGTTTTAAAGACAAATTCATTTTATTTGGAAAGCACTGAGAGCACTGGAAATAACTTGGGTTTCCCATTCTTGTCCTACCTCTTCTGTGGCTGTGGAACTGAAGCTCTTTTCTGAACATAGTGATCATGTTAAATTTTAAATATAATGACGGAGAGGTTAGGTGCTGAAAATATGTTAGATACAAAAGGATACCATGTTGTTCTGCCATAAAAGAAGCTGGGAGAAAAGGTACATCTGCATTTTTCTATCCAAGTTCTTTCTACTCTAGATACTTCTGCAGAGACTTGTTGAGGATATTGGCTATGCCACTAGAAAACTGTCAACACAATGAATTTAGGAAGGTAAATCTAAAAATCTATATAAGTGTTTGTCCTTCCTCATGAGAAAGTAAAAGGGTATAAGCATTTTGTAGAAGACTTCAGTACGATGTGTAGTTATATTAATTTCTCCCCTCTCATATTCTGAAGCTGACCTTCAAATTTGTCCACTGCTTTGAGTAATTGTCAACGGCAAATAGAAAAAGGAAACACACAAGTGTTATATGAAGGGAAATACAAAGTAAAATTTAATATAATTTTTCTATTTCCACTGAAAATCTGAAAATCTAGGCCTTAAAAGGTTCCCAAGAATGGGGACAAATTATATTTAATATCTTTATTTTTAGACATACAAAAAAATCTCAATGGAAAAACTAATACCTATATAATGAAAATGCATGAGGACCATTTAGCAAAATAGCTCAGGCCTGCTGGAATTAACTGATTTCATACAAAAATACACTTTTTTATCTTGTGCAGTTTTATCTTCTGACAAAGCAGAATAGCAGAAAAATAAATCACAGGAAGCAAAATCTGTGCTATAGCTCTGGAAAGTGGAACATGGATGTCATGTCTATTCATTCTATCCACTTTAGCTCTCAACACAGTAATAATTGCTGCAGACACACCTCCAAAAGCACCTTCCCTTTTGTATGTTGCTACAAACTATTTGTAAAGTTTCAAAACTAATCTGTATATTAAAAAAAAAAAAACCAACTATTTGTGGTTGCCATCTCAAAATCAAATTTTCCCTTGTGCCCATATTTAAACAGATTACAGGTTATATAAATGGAAGTTTTATCATAGTAGCAGAGAAGAACTGATACAGCATAATAATTTTTTCATTAAAGTGTAAATGAGTAAATCATAATGAGAGGTAGTTGCATAGTTTGTTCCTGCTACCTTTGGTAAATCTAAACATGTTTATTGAAAACCGATGGCTGTCCAAGAAGCTTCTTTGGAAAGTTCTTCAATTTAATCTGCTCTGCCATCCTTTCAACACTTGTTACAATATTTTATAAATGAGTTGTAAGTCTCCTGCAGTCATCAGATGGTGGGGCCTCATTAAAGGCTATTTGAGTGGGAAAGGAATTGGGGGTAGGTGGAAAGAAGCAGGAAGAATAAAAGTGCAGATCTGCTATATTACTTGTGTTAAAATTCACGTCAGACTTAGTGATTGAAATATACTTAATTATCTGTGTTATTTATTAGTAGCCAGCGAAAAAGACTATTAAAAATCAAAACTTTAAAAAACTAATTATGAAAACAATGTAAAACAGGAACTCGAATATACATCAGCATTTTCTTTGGTTTGGGCCTTAAGATACTTAATATACTTTTCCTCCTTGAGCTATAACAGGTATATATATTGCTATTACATTTGCTATAACTTGCAAACAAGTTTATATTTTACTTTGACCCTATTAAATAAACAACTAAAAGATATTCAATAAATATTATTAGGCCAATTTTGAGGGATTAACTAAATTTGAAAATAATTAATCATGAAATAGATTAGTAATAAAGTGGAAAAGCATCTGACAAAGACAGACACCGTTTGCAAAAATGTTATGGAGGTTCTCTGTTGAGATTTCATCAATGTCCCTACTCATGCTTGGCTAGGGAAAATAGCAGACTAAACAAGGAGATTTATTTGTACACTGGTTCTTAAAATGTCCCCTCAGATTTCCTGGGTTTCCTGGTGCTACAGGAGAAGTCCTGTAGGGAATTATAGGTATGATTGTACACCAAGAAATCTAGTATTTTATCACTGCTCTTCAAGAGAAACCCCATTTATTTTCCTGAAAGAAAATTAAGGAAAATTTCAATTTTCCTGAAAGCAAACTCATGATGATTTTTTATGTCTCAATATCAGGTTAGAAAAAAGCAAAAGAAAAAAAAACAAAGAACAAACACAAGCAAAAAAACCCAACCCCAAACAAAAATAACCCCAAAACTCCCAAATGAATTATTTTTCATAATCCTTCAAGAGACATTTGGAACAATCTGAAACACAGGATGTTCCATCTGAACTTCAGGAAGAATTTATTCACTGTGATGGTGATTAAGAACTGGCACCATCAAGAAGGTTGCCCAGAGAGGTTGAGTCTCCATCCTTGGAGTTAATCAAAAGGCACCTGGACATGGTCCCAGATAGCCAGCTTCAGGTGGCCCTGCTTTAGCAGGGGGTTTAGACCAGACAACCTCCAAAGTTCCCTTCTGATCTCAGTCCTTCTCTGATTCTTGATTCTGAGACAATGGGAGCAAAGAAAACCTGATTTCTTCTGGTATTTGTAAGAAAATTGTTCACATTCATCTAAGAAAGGATATTTGAAGTACATGAAAAGACATACAACTTCTTGTATTTAATGCTTGGACTTGGAAAAGTGGTGTGGTGGTGAGAGACTGTCAATCTGATTTTGTATCTGTGAATACCAGAGGTTTTTACCCGGCAAATATTAGGAGGAAAGCATATCATGAATTTGTAACATTAAATGCAAAAGTGAAATCCTCTGTAATGTGTATTCGAGTAAGGATTGAAGTTGCTCTTTAGAATTTCCTTTAGACCAGTAGACAAACATTTTCGGTTTTGGTTTGATGATATGGACAAGGACATAATGAAATTCCTTTAGCATTCCAGTTTATGGATTTGGGTAATGCATCAACAGAGTTGATTGTGCCTCAGTGATTTTGCTTTTTTCTGCAGTATGTTACATATCATAGACAACAGGTAATTAAGTTTCATCCGTTTAACGGCTTGGTCAGTGTTTAAGTGCACTTTACTTTTGTATTTTTATGGAGTGACAATTTTTCTAACCTTTCATACAGAGAACAGTGACACTTAAATATTTTTCTTGAGTGATGCAGATAAATCTTAACATAAAATTGCTTAACATAAAATTGCATAAAAATTGTATTAAAACAGAGCTGCTAAAAGCTTGACTCTGGCTGGCTTCAGTTAACAGGAAGTTGAACATGTTTAATATTGTCTGAAGACATGGAGAAGGCAAGATAACCACTACTCCAGGGTGACATTTTCATATAGAGGAATCACTTTAAATTTGGTGTCAATCTACTAGGGAGAAGAAGATGCAGATAAATCACCATTCAGAAGATCACTTACATCTTTGATCAAGCAAATCAAATGAGAAGAACACTTCAACTCATTGAAAATGAAATTAAACCAAAGGTAGATCATGCTAGACTAAGTTTGATTTTATCTTTGATAATTGATCTTCCAAATAGTCTGATCTATAGATACTATGGTAAAGCATGGATGTAGTATCACATGGGAAAACACTAACTGTGCTGAGAAATAGATCAGTAGCACAAGAATTATGAAGAAATTGTCAATGCGTGACCAAAGTTTCAGCTACGGAGCTCTGTGTTTTCTCATTTTCCAAATCTTGCTCAAAACCACAACTACCATCTTGGAGCAAACATTGGTGAGTTGTGTGGAGACATGAATTGCAAGACTGAAGAGATATGACTAGTGGAATTAAAGACCAGAGTTCAGAGGAATAGTATTTTTGTTGATGACATCAAGCTGTGAAAATGTTAAACTATAGGGTGTGTATAGCCAGAAACAGACCAAGTAATATGTATGAGGAATTGAGTTGCCTCAAGTGGCTAAGGTGGACTAGAATGAAATTTTATAATTACAGGCATGCAGTTAAAGATTAGTAATTAGTAATAATTTTACCATAGACTATTTACTGGAAATGATTATGGGTAGAAAGTCTTGATTACACCAGCTAGACACAATATCTCCTGTACACTTTAGCTTATAGAAAGGTAAATTTAATGTTCGTTAGAGGCAAAATTAACCTAAAGACTTTGGAAACTATTAATATTTTTTTACAAGGCACTGAGAAATTGCTATCTCTGGTGCAGTGTTATCAGTGTCCAAGAAAGATAAAGAAAGAAAAGCTTTACTGAGAAGGTGCTTCAGTTTACCCTCCCCAAGAACTTCAGACATTGAAATCCTACTGAATAGCCAAATGCCCACTGAAGTAAGTGGTTTCAATGGCAAAGTGAGGCCTAAATAAGACTAATGCAGACAAATACCTTAAGGGATCCAATCCCAAGTTTTTTACTTTAACAAGAGAATAGCCAAGAATGGATACAACTGCTCTTTTTAAATTCTTTAGAGACATAACACTTGTAAAGGAAAAGAAATACACACAGTTTACGTTGGTATGAAAAGAAATAAGTGCACTCAGGTCATGACTAAATCTAGGCTAGAAACAAGTTCCTGACCACCATAAAAATAAAGTTGGAGTGGGGGAAAGAAAGGACAACAACCTTCTGACTTAAATAAAAAGGGTTAACACATTTTAGGATATTTATGAAAGGATTGTGAAATACCCTGGCTAATCCTGATAGGGCTCTAGTTCAAACCTCTTTACAGCCTATTTACTTTGGTCTAAAACATCTGGAGATCAGTTGTTAATGCAACTGGTACTAAATATACCATGGTATATCACTATGTCAAACCTCATCCTTCCTTGGAGCTGAGGGATATATGGAAAGAAATTTCATTACCTCTTGGTAGCATCTTGGGTCTCTGGATCTGTATAAAAATTAGTTGAGCCCTAAATGGAAGCAGTAAGCTGAGGTCAGGCTTCCAAAGGGTATGTATTGATTCTCATCAATAAGAGGAATGGCTCTCAATGATTATTAAAAATATATTAATATATTAACATATTATTAAAAATATATTTTTAAAAAGTGAATCTGGAAACATTTCTAGATTCAGTTTGCAGAAGTTCTGTATGTGTTTTTTTTTCTCTTTTTTGATCAATTGCAGCATAATTAAAATAATTCTCTGAACTGTAACTTATATTTTTAAAAATTTTGAATGGTGTTGAATTCAGTGAAGGAATCCCTAAGCAGATCTTACAGCTTCTGTAGGGACTACAGAATTCCTAAGGCCTCACCCCTGGAACAGGTCTTACTCCTAAAGTTTTGCCTTTAATTGGAAACAGAAAAAAGGTCCCCTTTATCCAGGTAAGTGGCAGACACTTCTGCTCTGAGTTAGGTAGTACTCTTGTCTTGTCCATCTGGCTTATGTCTTCCTTTTCTTTCATCGATGAAGAAAGTAAATTAGGACTGTAACTTTTTGTCCTACACTGGCTTGGTCTACGAGATATGAGCCCAATATAAGACCTGTGCAGCTTGGGATCTTTTTAATGTGTTTCTCTTTCTGTGGAAAACTGTGGCAGGGAGAGGGGGAGAGAGAGATTGAGAGTTGAAGAAGAACAAAAAGAGAGATTAGAAAGGAGAAGGAGAGACAGAGACCCTGGTGACTATGATATATTTCTGCTTTGGTTGATGTCAGGGCCTTTTCTGTTTCAAGAAAGCACACTATCACAAAACCAATTCCAAACATTTGATGCTTTGTAGGAAAATGTTACTGTCAGTATGATGTAAAGACTGTGCATTTTTAGAAAACAATAACTTAAAAAGGAGTCTGAGGTGTTTAGAAACACACTAATTGGGACTGAGATTGGGATGAATAATACCTCATCCTTTTCTGCTAAAATTTATTATGCACGGTGTTGTGGAAATTCCTTGGCTAAATGTAAGTCTAGTCTCTCAGTTTGATTGTTGAAATGGTACCAGTGTTTCAAATGAATATGCTTGTCTACAAAGTGTCATTTCAAGAAAAGTTGGAGTATTTTTAGTCCAAAAGAATGCATCAGGCATAGCTCAATAGAATTTTGCGAAAATATATGAGAAGCATGATACAAAGATGGAGTCAACAGTTGACTTTGATCAAGTTTCATTTATACAATTTTTACTTTACAAAACCAGATCAAAATACATCTTTTGATCAAGTGTGCTGCTGTCTCCAGTATAAACACATGCATATCCTTTTGCCAACAAGACAAAGGTAGTAGGACCTTCTTAACTAATATGATTGCAACAGAATGTTGTCTGTGACTCTAACTCAATTTGGTATTCCGATATATTTTAGCTGAGATATTTGAATTACTCTATGCTATTTAAGGATAGACAACTGCACAGTATACTTTAAACAGTATCTTTTTACTGCTCTCTGAAAATAAATATCCTTTTCATTACTATGCATTTTGTAGGTTTAACTTAGTGATTCATGAAGAAAAAATTATAGGGTCAAATAAACAAACTCCAAATTATTTTAAGTTTTTTTTATGCTATTTCACTCATATGTGCCCTTCATTTTAGCCATTAATATTTGACATTGTAGCTATAGAATTTTGATTAGTCAAACCAAAGCATCAGTTTTCAATTAACATAGAATCTAACAACATTTAAACGTGATAAGACTAGACCATTCACAGAAGCATTGCTTCACCAAAAAAAAAAAAAAAATTTAGTATAAATTTCCAACAACATTCAAGTTTGCACTTAAAGCACATTTCCTCAGATAAATGGACAGCATTTTATTTGAATGATTAGAATTATTTTAAAATTTTCTCCACTGACTGAATATAGTTCTGGAAAACAAATCATTGCTTCAAAAAAGAGCTTAGCTCCAGATACTCTCTCCATATGCAATAGAAAAGCAGTTCTGCTGCCCTACAGTTAAACATGACCCTGATTTAGAGGAATTTATGTTTCTGTCTGAAAGTTAATTTGGAGCATCTGTTCTCACTAAATGCAGATGATTTTTCTATGAGGAAGTTTAACTTTAGCCACAGTAATGAACAACCTTTGGCATTACAAAAGCAATTGAAGTCTGCAAAATATAGTTTAAAACATGCTGAAAAGTTTTTTTTAAAAAAACTCTCCTCTTCTAAAAGAAATTAAACAGCATCTAATTATAGATCTATTAACCTTAGACTACATTTTGGAGTGTTGTGTGGTCAAGAAACATTCTAATAAGACAAGGATTACTGTATCTGATTGTATGGCAATAGGATGTCGCTTCTTTGTTATCTTTAGGAACTTTCTGGACAGGAAGCATGGCTCCCCCATTTGAGAGGCATGCAATCAAGTTCACAAGGAATGAGCATATTGCCCACACCAGTATCACATTTCCTGATGAATTATCTTTAATAAATGCACTTTTCAAAAGATTTCAACCCAAATTTCCGAGGCTGTCCCAGGGATGTGGCATCTAAGCCAAGAGCTGATGACTCCACAGAAAATCAACATATTTGGGAATCTGCACTTGAGATGTTCTTGAAAACTGGCAAAAACATCCTCAACATAGTGATGAGGTATCTGCTTCCAGAGATGCTTGCTTTCCTGTGAACATTTGCAGGAGTGAAAAAACCTTTTAAGGACTGGCTGTACTAATACTGCAGTCTGACATGACAGTGCCCATCACCAACATTAGATGTAAGAATAATGTAGGTAGTAGTGAATGTAGACATATTACACTCACCAGACTGAAACACTGGGTGGGGCAGCCAGGGTCACTGTTGCCATAAGTCCAACACAACTTATTACTGGAGGGGCAGCAGGAGCTCTGAACCTCTTTGCAAACACCCTCTCAAAGAAAGTGGTTTCTGTTAAAGATCTATTCATCCACAAATGTACTCCAGTTCATTCATTTTCAATCCCGCTATTGTTATGACACTAGCTGAAGTCCAGACATTCAGACATAGAGATTTCAGGGCCCCCCCCCCAGTTTTCTGAGTAAAGCTGGATGTGTTCTAAGCATGCTTTGAGCAGGGGAAGAGGGGTATGATATGCTGCAACCTGCTCCATTCACTTTCTTAATTGATATAACTTCAGGGGAATATACCAAGCTTGCAGGATGTTTTATGTAAAATACAGGATGCTTCCGACAAGAAAAACAGGGATAAACTGGGACCCTAGTTGCATTCTGAAACCTTTTAAATGCAAAGACGACAAATATTCCTGACCCAAGAGTCATGTTTCAAAACCCTCTGTGAAGGTACAGTCCACAGTGAGGAGGATGTAGGTTGTGGGAGTTTTTGATTAGTGGGAGATAAAGAGCCAAATATTCAAATTACCCAAAGTCTATATACCAGCTCAGCTCTGTTGCTTCTGTGTGTCACCATTTCAGCAGAGGAGCAGCCCAAGGGACCTGTAAGCAAGCTACTTGTGAGCTGCTTAAAAACTCAGCGGTTGATGGCTTCTGCTGTAGAGAATCTGACATCCTCTGATCTGATGGAGAATGATACGATTTGAAAGAAAAACTCCCTGAGGTCTTGTTTGTATCTCCATGTCCTTAAATGATCCTAAAAATCTGCTGTTTGGCTAGCTATTTTCATGAGGGTTTTGGAAAACCACTCTTTCTTTAAGTGAGCATATTTAGGTGGCATATCTGCTATATTAATGAGTTTCAGAAGAAGGTGAAGCTTCTGCTGTTATAAGTTTGATGGGGCATAAATCCATATTAGTTATTACTATCTAACAGAAAGTCTCCTTGATTTTTATTAGCAGTTACACTTTAGTGGTAGATGAGTTGCTGAGCAAGAAGAAAGTGCTTTTTTACATCTTTGGAGAGATGGCTGTGATAAAATTTAAAGATAATTCCTGTTGCAGCAGGCCTCTTGTTAGAGGGTAGAAATGAGCCGAGACACAGACTTATCACAGCATGAAAAGGGTCCTGGTTTATTCCTCTTTATAGCTCAGCCACATTGACTCCAACTATTCACCGACCCTGGCTGCAGCAAGCTCCTGCTCTAGGTTTCCCTTGCAGCATCTGACTGCTGGTTATTTCCTGCTAAACTATGACTGCAGGTATTGGCTTGCAAACTCTGAATGCAGGCTTTTATCCAGCTAGACTATAACTGCAGGCCCAGACTGACCTGACTGCAGGGATTCTCTCTCCCCAGAATTCTTCTTCATGAGCCTCTCATTTCCTCTTCTACAAGGTCTCACTTCACCAGCTAACCCACTCCCTCTTCTCACACTTTTCTTTGCTGTATACAGCTGTGACTCAACAGGGGCAAGGTTGAATTGGGTAATTCACACAGCTATTACTTATCAGGGGCGAGGTCACCTGTATTCCCTTCTCCTATGAATTCCAACTTTTTAATAAAATCAATAGAAAGAAAATAGCCTGAAAATATGCTGCCTAACCTTATGTGTGAAAAAAATCTATGTGTATAAGTGCTGAATATTATATTCTACAAAGGTAACTACACAGTCCTTTTGCCAATATTTTTTTTCCTCCTTAGTATTATGCAAACTGTTTAATGACATAAACTCTCAGAGAGATTTAATGTGGCATCACCCTCCAACAGGCCCTGCAGCAACAAGACAGATGGGGCCATCTCTGACAGCTGTAATTTATGCTGCTGTCAGTCTGCTCCTTTAATGTAAAGCATTAGTAAATCTCTTTTTTTTTTTTGTATGGCCTTTTCAATCATGACAGCTCTTCCACCTGTTTTTAGGTTCTGGAAAATCCCTGAATCTTGATAAATCCCACTCACTCCTGTCTTTCTTCATTAAATATTTTTCCAGTCTTTTTAAGAAGTCAAAGTGCTTTAAAGACAGTAGTTTAAGAAAAGTGAATGCTTTGCCTGCAAGACTTCTAACTTCTTTCTTCTGTAGATTTTAAACACATTTGGATTTTTTTTTTTTTTTATTTGAGAATCTAAACCACTCACCAAAAGCTAGAACAGAGTCTGCCACATGCTTTGGTAAATGATCCAAGTAATAAATTTGTTCCTCAGTTAAAATATTGGACTCATCACAATTGTATTTTTCTATTATTATTTTGACTCTACTAGATTTCTATTGAGTGTATTGTGAGCTTTTATGCCCTTTTTTTTTTTTTGTCTAATTTTTCATGGTTAATTTTTAATTTGCAGTGGATGGGAAAACCTGGGATTAACACTTTTGCTTCTAACATCATCTATCTAGAAACCAAAATGGGATGACTTAAATAAGTCTTTACACCTCTAGATGAGTCAACTATTAGAGAAAATGTATTTTTGATAGAGATCTGGAGAAAATATGGCAGAGGAGAAATATAAAACAAATGTGAAAATAATAAAGTATAAAAAAAGTATAATGACAAACAAAAAATCCCAGATGTTTCTATGGGAACACTTGATGACTGGTTAATGGAAGAATACAGCTGGCAAGTAAAGACCAAAAAAGGTCTCAAATAAAGAAGAAGATGAAATGAAGCAACAAAGAAAGAAAAAAGATTCATTAATGAAAATCTAAGTGAAGATCTGCTGCTGTTAAAATAAAATGCCTGGATTTGTATTCTCTTTAATACACTTTACTATTTACATTGTACATGCTAAAGGAAAAAGGGTTGTAGTTTTGGAAAGTTCTTGCTGAGAGGATAGATATGGTATATAGGTCTCATACAAATTAGTCTCAGTGACATTTTTTTCTTTCCTACTTTTAATACAGATTAGTTTGAGCTTGCTGTTATTTCCTGTGCTTCTCACACAGTTACCTGTTGCCATATATATCATAGATATCGTGGGAAGGATACAGAATCATGATCTTCTATAAAGTAGGTATGAAAATGCCTGAATCAAAAGTATTTAGGAAGCCTGCAGTCTTTTTTAATGTAGCTAGACTAATTTAGTTGGAAACTAAGGAAGCTGGTGTTAAGCAGGACTGTTATTCCTACATAATTCACTGAGATGTAAGTGCATACAGTTAACTGAAGCATGTTAGTCTGGGCCAGGCTGTTTCCTCTAAAGTTTTCTATTTTTTACCAGGACACTCTCATCACTTTAAATAAGGTCCTTCCTCCACAAGCATCTTCTGGCTCTACCCAGACCCTAACATGATACCAAATACGTCCTAGTATTAGGAGACTAGAAATACATGACAGCTTTTTACAGGTCGGAGCAAAATTGACGCAAGGCTTTGACATGGATTTGGTCCTTCATTTGGTGAGGCTGAGATGTATGAATGGAAAATGATCTGCTCTAGCTTGTGGCAGTATTTGACATTCACAGTGAGCATCTGAACGACATAAAATCATCAGAACAAAAATGGTTTAGACTCAAGAAGCTGAACAGAATGTTCAGAGCAAACTTGCCTGCCTTCTCTTTCCCACCACTCCCCCGCCCTATTCCTGCAAATATTGCTTCAATCGCCTGGTTTCAATCCAAAACAGAGAATCGTAAATTTGTTAAATAATTGGGTTTGATGCCAGTTAAATTAAAATAAGAACTACTCAGCTTTAGTGATGCTTCCTGTTTTTTGCTGTGTTTTTCCATGGCAATATTTTTGCATCCTAGGCTTCAGACTGTTGTGTTCTGAGCTCCAAGACCACATCTGCTTAGGAAATTCTACTTAAGAGGTTAATTTTATTGTGCTTGTCATCAAGGGCCAAATCACAGTAAACCAACAGAAATAATCTGGAATTAGCCAGAAATTATTTGTCCAGTTATACTGACTGGTTTATATTGGCACATTTCTTTGACCCAGCTAGAAAGATGTTCTAGGCTAAACGTTCGAGGCTCACATTTCTTTAGATTGCTTTTAATTTGCTGAAGAAGGAGGTAGGCAAACCTTGCAAAGTTCCTAGCTGTATTCAACTTTGAGAACCTGCAAGTGGAACTTTCTTGGTAGTTCATGGGGAACAACAGCAATATCTTTTGTAAAAGTTTAAATGAAGGTGGTATCTGCATTGCATTTTTGGCTGGCTTCAGTGCTCCTAATATTATATTAAGTTTTGGTGAGCATAAAGGGGTCTTCAGCTGCTCTGATTTTAGCAAAAAATCATAACACAACTAAATAAGTTTGCAGGGTCCTAGGCAGTCTTACATGTCTTCTGCAGAAGCACTTCAGTTTTACTGCTTTTCACAAATATGAAAACCAAATTAAAGCTAATTCAAATACCCTGCACATGTGATTACATTTCCTAATTACACTGTGCACAAGTCTAAGGGATAGTTTAGTTTCATCCTGCCTGGCTTGTTTGTTGGAGTACTTGGAATTCAAGAGCTGGTGGCTTTCAATAGTAGCACAATAGTGATGCAGCATGCTAGATTGTAGCAGGGAAAAACCCCAGCATTTTGCTGATTTAATGGCTAACTCCAATGTAATCTGAACACGGGATAAACCCAGGCAGCATATTATTTCTAGCAAATAGTGCTGTGGCTGCCTTAGCATCTACAACTATTTGCTCTTTATGTTTGGTGGCAGTCACTAACCACTACAGTTAGTGTAGGAGACAAGTTCTCCATTTCCACTCCATAGCATGGGGGCCTACGGTGTGAATGAGCCAATCTATCAAGTGTTTACACCAAATGGAACAGTCAGCTTTTGGACACGTACAGGCACAGTTTTCTTTCCTTTTTTCAGCCACCTACACGTGGTGTCCATTCCTGTTTTAAAGTCAGCCATCCATTGGTTGGCTGAGCAAGTTGAACTACCTCATTTTCTGATCAGATGAGTGCTAAAGTCAGCATCTAGAAGGAGAGAATACAGAAGAAATCAACAGACAATTTTGCTGGAAGTGAGCCATTAGATTGGTTTAGCTTTATCAGAAAATCTCACCCTCAGAGATGCAAATGTAAAGCTCAAAGTCTCAGTTTAGGCTGCCAGTGAAGGACTTTGTGCAGAGGCAGCTGACAAGCTGGCCCACATTATCCCTGCTGACTCTGCTGTTGACCCCTGTCAGAAGGGCAGAGTCGCCAGCTGGGGGCTGTCGCAAGATTTGTCATCGTTTGCCAGTCAGTGTCCTCTCTCTGCGATCCCTCCTGCTGAGTTAGGGACTCACTATGGTGCATTCATCTGGCCTTTCTTTTGCACTGGAGCAGAAGTATTTGGCAGAAATCTACAGGATCCCAAAGTTCCTTCTGTGTAAGGGAAAGTTTAACAGAGTGGCTGTTGGTATTATCACTTTGTTTACTTTTTGGAAAGCGAGACCAAGGCATTATTTGTTTTTTATTCTCAGGAAAAATTGACTTATAGAGAAGGAGGAAAATTATTATTATTATTATTATTATTATTATTATTATTATTATTATTATTATTATTATTATTATTATTATTATTATTTTCACTCAACCTCTGTTTAAAATGGAGCTAGAGATCTAGTTCTAGTTCACTGACCTGTTATTTTCCAACTAAAATTCATTCTGCAGTCCCTATGACACTGGTGAGTTTCAAGGGCAAAAAAGTATGAAACTTGAAGTCTTAATGACTCTGTGAAGGTTTGATCTCAGAGTAACTTGACTGCATTAACTCCTATTATTGGCTGCTGTGAAAGCTAACATTCAGTGGGTTGGAACTTGCTTTACTAAAATTAGATTGAAAACCTAGCTATGCTACATTCATTTTTATATGGATGGTTTTATATGTTCTGGTTGGCATTAGTATGAACACTTGTTTAGATAAATATATGTAAACATGGCCCACCCAAATTCCTACTGGTAAATCTCCTGTAGCAATGATGAGAAATGCTGACAAAATGCATATCTACAAACTGCTAAATTTCAGTAGTTTTGTAGATTACAAATAATGACTATGCACAGCCCTTTCCATAATGACAGAAAATGCACAGCATTATTTTCATTCTCCCTTCTACGATCTGGGACAGAAGATGAGTGAAGGATGAAAATCCATGAGTGTTTTTTCAGCATAGTGTGCCACAGTCATTTTGGCTCATTGCATATAAGTAACTTAGAGAGATGAAAGTGCCAGGAGGTTTTTGCAAAGAGACTATCTGTATCTCATATTATTTTCTGTCTCAGGAGGACTCCCCTGCTAGTGAACTCAATAGTTCTATAGTTTCTCCACTGGGAGAAAAAAAGATGTATCAAGTCCAAATAAGTTAATTGGCTGTGATGATTTGAATAATTGCATTTACACAATATACAGACTTTGTTTCATGAGGTAAAAGTATTACAATATCCATCTGCTTTTCATTTTTTTTTTTCATTCTTCCATATTAAAGTAAATGCAGTATTGCTGGCAAGGACTGTTCTGTGTCCCTCCAGACCACAGACAGTAGTTAAACGCAAGTTGGGATGATGGGTTAGCAGAAGCCCAGGAGAGCCAGTGTTCTCTTCTTTGCCTGTGGGAAAGAGTTTATTTTGAAACAATGGAAAGTTACTCGAAGCAGAACAGAGTAGTCTGTGATCCACTGGGTGTTGTATGCCAGTGGAAGCCTCATCAAGAAAGGGTAGGTAGAGAGGAAAAACAAATAAGAATCTTGAAGAGACAAACACTGTTCAGAGCACAGGGAGCTTAGGACAGGGTCAGAAAAAGCCTGACCTAACAAGACAGATGAAGTCAGAAAAATATTAAATGTCATAGAAAGGTTCTGCAAATCAGGAGAGAAACCACAAGTTTAAAAACCCTGCTCCTGCTGCAGGCTGCTGACTGCTCAGAGAGTAGGAAATTGAGACAGAAAGATGAATACAGAAATTATTTTCTTCATATTTCTTATCCTGCCAAGTGTTTCCTATGCAATGAGCAATGGTGATGAAAAACCCTGTACTGATGCATGTGCTAGATTGTACATATTCTGTTCATGTACTTTAGCCTAGAGCACCTTTCTGGTGGGATTTTGGACATTTTGTTTTTGCTAAAGACACACCTAGGACTTTGAGAGGTAAGGCTGAAGTCCTCACAAAGGGCTCCTGCACACATTTAACCTTGAAATATTTGTACATACTGTCTTTAACCAGGGGAGGGACATGCACTCTAGTGGCAAACTAGAGGCTAGCAACACTTAGTAAACTCCATGTAATGCCATGGAAACAGCAAGAGCCCAATTACACCTATAGATCTGCTCCTTCTGTTGGAAAAATTTGACTTCAGGTTCATAACAGATGACACAAACAAGAGAGGCAGTAGTTCTCATGACAACTGCATCACCTTTTATTCTTAGTTTCTCTTGTCATGAAGGCAGAAATGCAGAAGACTATTTAATTGTTTCAACTTAAAAAAATCTTATCTAATAAAATTATAGCTATATAATGATGCAGATACTTTCCTTAGTTTAGTAAGTACTTATGCAATAGCATTAAAGATTTATTATTTCACTACTGTTTGAAGTATAATGTACCAATTTATGCTAACCTAATGTTAACAGTGAAAACAATCCCAGTGAAGAAAATCACATCCATATGAAGCCCACATACAGCTGTTTTCAAGGTTTTCTTTCTGTTACCTAATACCAATAATTTAGTTTAATTTATTTTTTTTTTTCTTAGTGTTTGTGGGAAACAGTGTTGGTATTATCAGAACTGAACTAAGAATGAATTTAAATAAGCAAACTAATCTCACAGAATTGTTATGTTTTCCCCTTCCTTTCTAACCAAAATCTCTTATTCTTCAATTTAAGCGAAAAATAACACCGCCTTTATCCTCTATAGCTATTGGGGCGCAACATAAAAGCAAAAGAATTTAATTCACGCAGTATTTTGGAAAAAAGCTATAATAACTCCAGGTGCTAAAGGCACTGCGGCCACCAGTTCTATGAAAGTACACAAGTTTTTCCTTGTAAAAAGACCTGAATACTCTTAACTCTCCTGATGTTGTTGTCCAGCTGTACATCAATGTATTTCTTAAGCTTCTACACACTGAAGTGTTCAACATTTTAAAACCAACTTACAAAACAAAAGAGTGCAAAAATGCTCCATGGTGAGTATTTTTAACTTATACTTCAGTTGCAAACTTTCTAGAGAAATTACCATTCATCTTTTTGCCTTGTCACTGGTGTGATTACCGTGAACAACAGCATCAACATTAGTATTCCAGAAAGACAGACCAAATACCCTCCACTGGTAGAAAAGGCCTTTTTTCCCCCCATAACCCTGGTGCTGCAAGGCATGACAGAGCAGGTAAAAGTGGTGGAAGGAAGGAGGAAAAATTAAGAGTAGAGTATAATAGAAATCAACAATGGTATAGTTTTATTGTTTTTAAGATAGTAAGATAATATTAACAAGATAAATATGTTTAACTGTTGTATAGTGGAAAAGATAAAAACTACTAATGACTTTGTAAAGAACCTTGCAACTTTTTCCTGTGCCTCTGTTCCTGTTCAGCCCCAGCTGCTACGTGCTGATCTCTGCAAGCCTGAATAATCAGAGAAATCACCTCTGACTGCAAAGTGACATTTTCATGTACTTTGAAAAGACAAACTTACAGGTGGACAGACTGACCAAGGCTGTTTCCAAGATACATTCTTTTCAGTTCACTTTTACACCAATTTGACATGACAACACATAGGAGATAAATGAAAATACACATGGTCAAACCTTCTGCATCAGTTTCGTAGAAAAAAGGCATATAGAACAAGATTAAAATATCCTTTGAAAGGTTATGTCCATTTTTTCTTTTTTTGCTTTAAAGCTGTTAAACATTTTGGGTCTATTTATATTACCTTGGATGTTAATACCCTACACAGGGGTTTTTATCTTTTCCTCTCAGACTTACAGTCTTGATTGAAAATGACTTAACCATCTCATTTCTGAGACTGAAGGATTCAATAGGATGTATGATAGAAGAAAATAGCCAGAAAGGTGGGAATGGTTTTAAAGGTAGCAAAATTATATTTGTACTCAGGCTTTGAGCAATTATTATCGTCTATGGTGAATTGGAAAAATATAGATATGATGACTTTTTGACATGCAAAGGTAGTTTTGTTTTAAAACTTTCCTGAATTAAAAGAAAGTAAAGAAATCCAGCTTTCTTCTTCTTGGTCCTAATGAGATACTACACCATTTTGTTCATCAAAACTGCACGGCTCTGCTTCCCGCACATGGTCTATTCTACTAGTTTCCAATTTCACTCTGTTCTCAGCTACTTGGAAGATGGCTACTGAAGCATGTTGACACCATCTGTGCTTTCAGAATATAAACTCTTTGATAATAAAAGTAATTTTTATTCTGGAGACAATTGGTGTACCATTTTCCATTCCACTGATAACCTTCTCTTAGAACTCTTCTCACAGCCACCTCAAAAATAACTGGAAAAGAAGCTCCTCACTTCAGACTCATCATGGTTAAATGTCTTGTTTACCAGTTTTAGAACTGCCACTGACTTGATATACGGAATTGTTATACCTCTGGTTTATATTTTATTTTGTGCTAAGCAACTTTTTCCAAAGTTGAATGATTAGAACCTTGAGACAAAGCACTGCACTATTTAGTCTTTACAATGAAGAATTGCTGTAGCTCTACATAATATATTAGTTCATGAATTACAGTACTGTGAGCCCAGCAATATCATAGAAGAAGTGAGTGTGAAAACATTTTTTGTGGATCATGTTGTAGAAGAGAAGCTTAAGAACACCTGCTTAACTTCAGGTATCTTAAACATATATAGGCAGATTCAGTTATCTGTATCTGTAACATAGGAATGACTAGAGAGCCTTAGTAAATACCTCTGCAGTACCTTGAAATATTTTGTCTTAAACTACCAACAGAATTAAGCAAACAGCTCTGGTGTTTTCCATCATCTAACAACAATTAGCAAAGATTTCAATTTAAATTTTAATTTTCCCAGTATTAGCCAACTTTTCTGGAAAGATCATTTGCAAACAATTTGATCTTATCAGCTAGTCTTCAATTCTGTCACTGATTAATTTTAGAGTTTCTAGCAAAAGTTACATAGTTGGTAAACTGTATTTCACATTATCATTGCTCAATAGATTTAATAATTGTGATATAGAAGTTTTATCAGGCATCATCTTTCTTCCTAATCATCAAAGTGCTTATTATATGTAGGCTTTTCTCTCTTCATAATCAATATAACATTTTATTTGTTTCCTATGGAATCAGAAGACTAATTGAAATGAAAATTATAGTTACAACCTCCTTCAATGGAAAGGCAGAATAATGAGCAGAAGGTACAGAAAAACGAGCTTTTGGTAAAAATTTCTTTATATTTGGGAGAATTATGTCAAGGTTCTTCTTATATTAAGAATTACATTTTTTTCATTGTCATAGCATTTGATTTCAGAACAGTGTCATATTCAGTTTGAAACCTGAGGATCAGCAGTTTGTACACAAATATACAGAAATTATTCAGAAACCAAATACATTCTCAAATGGTAGTGTTACTATAGTTACTGTTGTTCCCGATACAGAAGTGAAAATATGAAGAATTACCCAGACAGTGAGAAGAATTTCCCTCAGGTATGTATGACTAGCCCATATTTTGAGTGGATGATGAAGCTTAATAGATTTTAAAATCATCAATATTTCTTTTATATTTGCAAATTCAGTTGAAGTTTTCTTTTGTGATTTCTGATGATCAATAGATTTTCCAGACAGTGTTAGCTTTCACAAGACTTCATTTGGAACACTTTTCCGATATAAAACTCTCAGTACAGTTAGGATAAATAGAAAATAAAGGTGCTCAGTTATTTTTTTTAAACTCATAATTTTTCTATGCTCTAAACCATGAATATAATCTCTAATTTGTCTCAGTGTTAAGAAATACTGTGGACAGTAATTTTTTAATTGTATTATCACTGCAACACTAAGTCCTGTTATCTACCACAAATCTTTCTGCTTTAATATAAAAGTCCTACTCACACACGTGTAGTAAAGGTAAGGTGTAAAGTGGTAGAAAAAATTAAAGCCACAATGTAGATAAAATGCAAAAGCAGAATTGCAAGATAAAAAATTTGCATTTTTGACATTCTTAAATGTCTTTTCTTTTTTGGCTTCCAGTACTGAGAACAGAGCAATATTCCTGTTCAATGCTTAGGTAATTAAATCAGCTTTGAATATCATAGTGATGTGCATTAGTTCAGTAAGAAGAATGAAATATTTTTTGAGTCTACATAATCCATTCAAACATTTTCTAGCATATATTTTAAGAAAAGAGCATATTTTTCTGAGACACAAATATTTTTTTGGGGGGAGATTTACAGAACATGGACATTTGAATATTACTTTTACCATAATCATAATTTCTCCAGATTAATTTCATTTTGGTACTTTGAATATTTATTACCTGTGTTGTAATGGGGGCATAAAACTCAGAGCTGAGTCTTATAGGAGGCAAAGGGTGAAACATTGATCTTAGGTGTTACAATGTTGAGTCTAAATTTCATGTCTGTTTTCCAGCTGCTTCAATAATATTGTAGGGCTGGATGAAAATATCCTTTTCTTAGTCCACCAAAGTTTATACATTTCTGTGGTGTTTTTCTTCATCTTTGAGCTACTGAGAGATCTAATCCTGCACAGATTCTAATGTGGAAGTCCACAAATATACTTATAGTTTTTGCTGTGTTCTTAAGTCAAAAATCAATGCCTTTCAGCTATAAAAATTGGCAGAATTACCTGATTAATTTAAAACTTTGAAGAGGTCATCAAAGTAGAATTTCTTGGCATGTTATTCTTTCAAACTTTAAAATCTCTAAGTTTTTTTAGTTTCATATGTATTCAATTTTCCATCACTAGGCTCATTGCAAGACAAAAAGCTACTTTCATTTTCTCATATTTCTTGTTGATGAACAGATGAAAGTATGTTAGATTACCACCTTTTCTTTGTAGGATCAAAAAGAATGAAAATTTCCTACTCTCAATGACAAACAACTTTAACATAACTTGAAACCCTTGTTTGAAGGAATCCCATGAGAAAGAGCAAATATTTTTGAAGAGGCCTAAAACCACCATCCTTTTGCATTCAACCTTCAGTTTTCTTGCTCTGCAAACTATTTTCTAGGCAGCAAAGGTACCTGCTTGAATGAGTATCATAACAACCTTCAGTTTATAACAATATTAATATTGTATTTTGTCATGTTTTATTTGCTGGTTTTAAAGACAGAGTGAGCACAATTCAGAACAGGAGAAAGAAAAGTATGCTCTTCCCTATTTTATGCTCCCCCTAATCAATACTGCTTTTTGTGTCTGTGAAAGAGGGAAAACAAATAAATAATATTTTTCATGTAGTCAATTTAATTTTCATTAATGGCAGATCAGCTGAACAACTCTGCTTCTCAGAAATTTTCTGCTGCTGCTATCAATGATGCAAATCCTGCAGATATTACTCTTATGACTCATTTTTATTTGGTCAATCACACATTAAATTCAGAGGACATGTAATTGAGGAAAATTGACTATAAATAGGGTAAAATGTCAGGATTTGGTCAGTGTTAATGGACTCCATATAATAACTCGTATACTGAGATCTAAGGACATTTTTAGCCCTAGACACTTAGGCGCAAATCTATCCCATCCCACTTCAAATCCATCCATATCTTAAGTGGACTGAACCAATTTCTCTCTCAATTTCTTTCTCATCTAAGGAATGTCCCTTCGATGTCTCATTTAAATACCTAGTTCAAATGAATCCTAGGATTTTGAGAATCCAATAGTAAAATCCTTTCTGTACTAATGCAGTTCTGACAATGACAGAATGGCCATGCAGGTCATATTATCTATAAGGCAATGAGCAGTTTATCATAGACTCATAGGCTGGTTTGGGTTGAAAGGGACCTTAAAAATCATCTAGTTCCAACCTCTAGACAGAGTGGGCAGGGTTACCTTTCTCTAGATCAGGTTGCTCAAACCTCCGTCCCATCTGGCCTTGAATACTTCCAGAGATGGCACATCCACAACTTTTCTGAGCAACATGTTCCAGTGTCTTACCACCTTCACAGTAAAAAATTTCTTTCTAGTATCTAATCTAACCCTACTCTCAGTTTGAAACCATTACTGCTTGCCCTGTCACTACATGCTCCTGTCACAGAAAACATAACAATAGAACAGTTATCTGTAAGATTATTCTTGTAGATTTCCTTGTGTTTCTATCTACTCTCAGGACACAGTGTTTTCCTAGAAGGTAGGAACAGGCAAGTACAAATTCTGAGACTCGCAGAACGTAATACAGAGCCAAACAGTTGGTCTGCACGTTACAATACTCAACTGAGCAACATTCACTTATAATATTTAGCTGATGCTTGAACTGTCCTTCTGTTTGGATAGAGCACACTTAGGATATGTTCAAAACCAGGTCATAATCTTCATGTTGAACTTGACCAATAACTGGGCTATGCCTGCTGTCTTTTTGGATTATTTATCCACCAACATTTATCTGATAGTGTTATTGGTAGGAATTTTCATAAGCCATAACCTGCAAAGTTTAAAACAGAATTATGTGGGATGTTACTTACTTATGCCTTTAGGAGTAGTACTGTATAACTTGTCTGGTCAGAAAACCATATTTGGCAAACATCTATTATTATTGTTATTATTATTATTATTATTATTATTATTATTATTATTAATCATTATTATTACTCAGTGGAAAGCAAGTGTTTACTTCAATGCAATATTTGAAATATATAATTTATCTGATAACAGATGTTCCAACTAGAACTATATATCATAAAATATTTTGAAGTTGAATCCTGATCCTTTCAATAGTCTTCTTTGAAGGAAAGTTGGAGACTTCAACAACCAAGAGATCTGTTGCATTCTGATGCATTTGACAGTACAGAGACCTAATGAGCTTTCAGTGGAGATCTTGAGGAGCTGAGAAGGGGAAATTGAAGAGCCCTGTTTAGTAACAGAAGTTGTTTGATATTGATTCAATGTAGCACAATTGTGTCATGACACTACTTGCCATCCACAAATATTTCTTCAGGGGGTTAGGGGTTTTTTTTTCTTTTTTCTTTTTTTCTTCTCTGAAGAAGGAGTCAAATGAAAGTTAGTAGGAGAATAGTTTGATATTGCACTTTGTGCTGGTCTTGTAGCATAGGGTTATTTTGCATAAATGGTTATTTGATTCCATAACAGTTCTTTACGTCTGCTTGGGATATTATAGGGATAACAGTTTAAAGTAGATATATCAATTATCAGGGCCCCTTTCATGTAGCACTTCTATGATGTTTGCTTTTCAAAGCCAACTAACACTTCATGAGAAACATTTGTAACCTGTACATGAAAAGCAAAGGTAGAGGTAGCTTTGTCAAATACTGTCTTTATGGTAACTGCTTGTTTGTTGAATTCTATTGTAAAAATACCTTTAGAGAAGTTTAGTATACAGTAAAAAAGAAAAAAAAAATTGTTCACACATTTACTGTATCTCACAATTGCTTTTGCTGCTACTTATTGGTATCATTTAAAACAGAGATATTTGGTGACCACCCTTTCCCATACTACTTTTTTTTTTTTTTTTTTACTTTCTACTCTAGATTTTTCTTTATATTGTTCTAAAACTTTTTTTTTAATCTTTCTTTTTGATTTCTACTGATTTCCATCAGTTTGGGGATCAAATTAATAGTACAATTGCATGTATATCTGTGCTATGTTTTCCTATTGTTACCTGTGGGCTTGTTTGGGTTTCTTTTTCCTCCTGTACAGTAGTTAGATTTATTTGAGTAATAGGGGGTTTTTTTGACCTTCAGAACATTTAGGAATTGTTTCTAGATATGAAAATTAAAGTAAGCATGGAGCTTTATACCTTTGCCTTTTTAAAAATTCTTTTTCATTCTTGTTTCAAAATTACAAGTACAAACCACAGATTAATATGGTGTAAGTGCTTCTTTATTCTCCTAAGAATTACATTATTCTAATGTTAACAAGTGACTTTTGAAATACATGTAATGGATGTAGAATTACAGACATGAATAAATAGTGCATTTTCATAAAGCTGAACATCACATGCTCTGAAGTTTTTTTTAAATTAAACTGTTTTCTTAAAGCAGAATTCAAAACATCAGACAAATTTTTGATTTCTCTAGTCTTATGACAAATGTTACCTTTCAAACAAAGAAGAGATTGGATGGATTTGAGATAATAGGAACTTGTGTAATGCAGTAGCTGATGTTTTTGTTTTCTTCATCTTTGGTAATATCAGGTCTTTTCTGCAAATGCAGAGAGGTAGAATGGGGACATATGACAAACAACAAAATGGAGTTGTTTCCTTAGACTTAATTAAGAAAATTATTATAAAACCACTTTTTTTCATAAAAAACAAATCATAAAAATACAAACATGTATTAGTTCCTTTTTCAAACTCGGCTTTCCTCTAGTCAGTTTGGAAGGATTTTCACTGATTTATGTAGTGAGAAATTAAATAAGTTACAGGGCTTCCAGATTACTGCCTTCATAATTCAAGAGGATTTATTACTAAGGACATTTCTTTGAGAAAAATAACTCAGCCCATAAAAAAGGAATGATTGCTGAAATCTTCAAAGTACATAAATATCAATGTAGCCATATTGATCAGTTCATTACATAAAAGAATCTGAACTGAAAGAAGAGTATACATGGCATTCAATAAAGAGCTATCCTTATTTGCTCTACTGTAGAAAATTCTATCTAGAAAAAAAATCAGGTACATCGACAGCAAATAGATCTGAGAAGAATGATTAAAAGAAATATACTTGAAATTATTTAAGTAGATATATTTCAAGAACATGATATATAAATCTTTCCATACACAAATAAATGCTCTCAACAAATGTTCTCATAACAACATAGATATGGGTCTCAGTCGTGAGGGTCTGTTCGTTCAGAGATTAGGAGAAGTTCTTGGTATTCTGAATGAAGAAAGCAGCTTAATGTAGCCATAATTTAATGCTGAGATGTCTTGTGACTTTCAAGAAAACAAGAGGAGAATGTACTTTTGAGATTTTATCAGCAAAGATAGGCATCTGATAACCCTCAGAAAACTCTGTGATGAAAGGGACATGCCTGTCTGATTCTCAACATCAGCTGGTGGGTGCAGACATTCCTGGCACTACGAGGAACTGTAAAATGCACTTTGGAAGAAGTTTTTTTGGTTAATAAAATTAATAATTGTTTGTTCTAGGAAAAAAAACAATCAAATCAGAAGGAGAAACTTACTTTTAGGAGAACATTAATGAAAAATTAAATTCATATTACTCAAAGCTGGTGAAGACTAAATTACTTGGAACACAACAAAAAATACCACACTTTTAAAATGTATAAAAGTTTTAAAAGTTTTGTTGTTTTGCTAGAGGTTTAAGCCAAATTTCCTTATATAAACTGGTTCTCTATTAAACAAAACAGAATGAATAGACAGTTACTTTTGTGAGTAATAGAACACAAGATAAAATCAGACTCAGGCTTTAAGGCATAAAATGTGTAAATTGTGTATGTCTTTCTAAATTAAAGTCAATTACTAATCGAAAAAAGTTGTAATCAAGTAGTTTTTTGTCCCATACACAGTGAGTGACAAGTGATTCTGCCTTTTGGCTCTTGTTAAGTAAGCTCACTTCCAAAGAAGACATGAGTGTTCCAAAGTACATAATTGCCTGGAAGAAACACTGAGGAATTTCAGAAAGCCAATTCAATGTTTAAAGAAAATAATACTCAAAAACCTTAGCTAATCTAGCTGAAATGTTTTGGGTGGACACTTGAGACTTTGTAATGTTTCCTAATGAGCCACATTTCTCACAATCTCTCATTTAACAAATGTATCTAATGTTTATCTGCACAAGTGTAACACTTCACAGATGACTTAGCTTGCTTATTAGGATGTTGAACCTCTGTGAAGCAGCATTACACTTCATATAAAGTCCTGCTAACTGAATAATGAGTGTGCCATTGGGCAATTGCATGCCTGACCAACTTGTGAAATCCTTCTTTTTCTAGGTATGCACTGGTTTAATAACTCATCTGAAGTTGATCTAATCTCTAGTAGAACTGTGATAAACTCCAAGCAGCATTTTTAATTCTAATGGACCTGCTCTGATGATCTTTTAATTCATAGCCTTTCCCGACAGGTTTTGTACTTGAGTAAGTCTTAATATACACAATCATAATATTGTAAACAGGACCAAAACAGTAACACATTTCTTTTGTTTTATATAACCTTCCCAAAAAGCTGCATACCATTATGTTCATTGCAAAGTAGAAGAAAGTATAAAGCAGAGAAGTGAATAAACTGGTTGATCTCTACAAAGGGAATTGTGGACTCACATAATGTAATAAAAATTGAGATTTATTTTTACTCCAGTCACATGCTTGGACTTGCATACTACAGTTTAGAGTGGCACAATAATATTAGTACTATCTGAAAGAGAATGCTGTTAATGTGAATGAAATTAGTAGTGCTTTATGGTTATATTTGCACAGACAATTAATATCTATATTTTAACTTTATCTAGTTATTTAAAGGGCTGTGATTGTCATTATTGTGAAGCAATAATAGTTACATGAGCCATTAACAATGAGAAGTTATGAGCAGTTTTTGTCAGTGCTCATAGAAAGTCTGACCTTCAAGAAGTTGCTATAGCTTTGGACAAATTAAGAATGTGGAGTCCAATATTCCCTTTCCAACAGTAAACAGTGAATGTTCACAGAGGAGCCTAGGAACAAGGCAAGCACACAGGAGTATTTCTGCAACAAACACCTGTACCTTCCAGCAATTTGTGGGTTTCTGGAGCTGGAGAACATATCTTTGCATTTAGCAAACTTTTGTATATTTTTCTGCATAAATTTGCCCTTGAAAAACTTTACTTATTGCTTTTCCATATAAGAATACTGATTATGCAAATGTGACTTTTTCACAATAATAACTTTTAAATTACCTATTGGTCAGCTAGGAATAAATTCTTCAGAGCAGCATATTCTTAACTGTTCCTCCTTTATCATATAAGGCAGAAATTAAAATATACAGCTTACACAGGCTATGCACAAACATATTTTTTGCCAAGCTGGCCAGAGTGATATAAAGCATTACTGTCTCCATCTGTTCAATTACTACTCCTGCATTCTGAACACTATGTTATTAAGAAATCTCTCCTTGTTCATAAAACAAATTAACTTAAATCACCCTCTCTAGTGATTAGTCTGAACTTCTTTATTATACAAGATAATATATTGTGCTCACACTGTCATTTATGGCATATCAAGTGTGTTATCTAAAATCTCCAGCATAGAAGAGGCTCTAAAGTCTTTTACTAAAACTACAAAAGTGACTATCTAAAAAGTGCAGTTTTCTTTGGTTTTGTTTATATATATTTTTTTTTTAATTTAAAAATTTTAAACCCCGCCAACACTTTTAAGTCATAAAAGACAGAGCATTAATTGCATTTGGAAGTGTGTTGCATGTGGCCAGGGTCTGACATATAGAGTATTAATTTGGAAACAGGAATACTCTGTGACAATTTTACCTTGGTTCTATCTAAACGATTAAGAAGTATGGGTGTCCATTTATTACTAATTGAAGTATACTAGTAGCCCAAGAAAAGGCAGGATAGCTCACAAATTTAATTAAACATCCTGATTTTTTTCTTTGCTTTCAGAGTGATTTTAAAGATATCTAGTTTAGGGTTTTAAGAAAAGAACCAATAAAATTCATTGGGTTTTCACTGGGGAAAAAAAAAGGATTTTTTGTCTGGTTTTTAATGGTTTTCATGAAGTTTCAGGTTTTAGTTAGCTGAAACATTGTCAGAGTCAATTACTCGGAGAGGTGAATGTTTGCTGTTGGAAGTGATTAAATGGAAGAGAAAGTTCCTCATTTGTAAATTTGACATCACAATAGACATCAATACTTTGTACAGTTAAAGACAAGACACTATTACATATTCTGTTATTTTAAAATATTTGAAGTCAATTAGATTTAATCATATCTCATCAATCACAGGAATGCAATTTATCCTCTTTGACAATACAGTAACTCAATTCTTGATTACATGATCAATTGGAATTTTGAAACTATTTGCTGGAAAATATATGTTCATTTTTGTATAAAAATAAATGTGCATATACACTCCCACATGCACACACACACACATTCATTACCATTTTGTGTACTTTTTAAAACGTCTTTTATGTTTTTGCTTAGACATTTTTTCCTAGATTATAACCTTTGTTTTTAATCTAATTAAAAATTAGATTGAAAACAAAGTTCAGAAATACTTCCATACTAATACATTGAAATATGTTAAATATATGTTAAATAATTTAAATTATTTTGTGCTTTGTAGGCTAGTGCTGCAGCATGTTTCTTACTAATTTCTGTCCCTGACTAACCTAATTTTTACTGATCTCCACAGTTAGGCTGTGTTTCAGATAATTAATTTTTATTTTGCATTGGTGTACACATTGGTTCACATAATCTTTTTTCTTCCTCCGTAGAAATTATTAATTTCTGCTTTATAAAAGCTTTATTATATACAAGTGTGAAAATTTTATTGTAAAACAATCTACCAATTCCTAGGTTAAATTTTTCATTCCCTTTTAATGTGGGTACATTAAAAATAATAATAAAAGTGATTTCAATTACAAGAGAAATTTTTCTTGTAAAAATTCTCTCTCTAAAGGAAAGACATTAGAGGAAATTTAAAATGTTCATTCTTAAGGTAACATTTCTTGTCTTCTATTCCTTTATATATTTTGTTGTACAATTGAAAAATGTCAAAGACAAATTTTCCCAATTAAGAACATGCTGAATAAATGACATTGAAAACGGTTAATGTCACTTTTCTCTACAACTTTTCCATATAATGAACATAATTTTAAAATTTATTTATTTTCTAATGCTGATTAACTTTAAGGTGCTCTGACCTGAGTAAGAGAGGGTGGAAGATTGCTCACAGGTATTTGTGTGAATCTGTCCTGGTCTGTCATTGTCTGTATCTAGGAGTGTACAGTCATCTTGAATAAAAATAGAAAAGTGATGAGTTTGGTGGACATGTATAAATATTTCTCCCACGTGCAGCCTTCAGCTATTTTATGAAAAGACAGCTCACACAACCAAATGAAGAAATACAATTCTTTATTATTTCAGAGTAAAAGGAAATCCATCTAAATCACAAATTTATTTTAGCAGTAAAAGAACACCCTCAGAGAAGCAAAGACTTTGAAATTACGCATTTATTTACCTGTTTATCTTACCTAAACCTTTCCAGCCATTGACTACAGTTGCAGCAGTTCACCTAAACCAGTAATTAAAATAGTTCAAACATGCTTTTCTTGTACTGAGGACGAATAGCATAGCTTAGATAATGGTCTTGTGTGTACTGCACCTTGGGAAGAGTTCTTCATCATTCAACACCCCAAAAAATTCCTAGGCATTGTCTGAAAGCGTTGAAGTTGGAATAAATCAAATATATGCCAGGGAGTATACTGGCAACTAGCAGACAAAGATCATCTTGCCTCTGGCACTGTTTTATTTAGCCCACCAGATGGTGACATAGCATAGATGCTCTAGATGGAGTTCTTGGGTTCCGTTTTATTCTGTAAATACCTCCTATACTGACCAAAGAAAGAAAGCCTCACCCTGGGTTTTTGTGTCATTTATTTTGAAAGGTGTCTTTGTTTAATTATGTGCTGATTGATTTATGCCCAACTGTAAGAAAGGAAGTTTTTATTTGTACCTGCTGCTTTCAATATGTTCAGACTGTAGCTTCAAAGCAAGCACTAACTTACAAGATCTGACAGTGTGACTTTGAAAGGGCACTGTAACCACAGATCAGCTTGATGTGGAGGTCAACATCCCGTTTTGCTTCACTAGCTCATGAGCCATTAATATTTTTTCTAAATGAAAGTAATTGTTTTGGCTAGCATCTCATAGAGGGCTCTAGTCCCAAGGTCAGACAAACAAATAGCATAAAAATGGAATCCATCATTATATCATTATAACAACATATACATTAAGTTTAAAAACCAGCAACCACCATAAGTAAAACGACCAGGAGGACAGCTCCTGTTCTCTCATTCATTTTTCCATTATCATCTTTAGACCTGGAAAATAAAGGGGAAAATGTAGGTGTCTTTAAAAGAGGAGAAGGAAATTATATGAATTTTCTCATTTTATTTAAATATGCAAGTGAACCTTGAAAGTTGAAGATTTCAATTATATGCTGATTTGGCTTCTCTGAAACTGATGATTTTCACCCTGGCCAAATTGACACTCCTCCCTTTGAGAGCAGCTATTAAAACTTTCAGCCTAACAAAGCTTTCTATTCCAACCTGCCTTTTGCAGAGAGAGAGAGAGAAAAAAAATTGTTCAGACCATCTCTCAGTAAGAGATATATTAATAATGATTAGAACATGTAGAGGGAATGAAAGTTGCTTGCTAAATTCATAGTCTGTTTCAGATGTACGTGTATTAAGATTCCTCTAAGAATAATTTTTTGCCCTTCTCTGTTGGAACATTGAGTTCCTTCACTTACTCAAATGTGAGCTGCCTCATTTTAACACAGAATGATCAACCACAGCTTGGATATGTGCTTTCTATTTATATCCTTGATGTCATTCATCTGTTGATCAGAATAAAAGCCATCAGCCATAAAGTCTATCTGTTCATTTTATCAGATAATCTTGCATTTGAAAATAAGATGGATTATATCTTACTTTATCAACCAAAGTAAAAGGAATAACGTATCAAGTTAGATTTTTCTATTAGTCATTCTCAATATGGTGTGATAAAACTAAATTCTATTTTCATGAAGGCTCATTTTTAATCTTGATTG